>NW_015386724.1:476863-587536 GCF_001527695.2 Protobothrops mucrosquamatus
ACTAAAAAGCCTAGCTGTACCCACATGGATGGGACAACTTTCCATTTTGTATCAGTCCACTGCTCTCCAGAAATATTAAAGTCAACTCCCTGGCACTAAAAAGTGACCTATCTCTCGTTTATGCCTCTTATTATGCCAACTCAACAAGCTGCACTTTATTCCATAAAACATGGTTGCATGATTTAGCACAATGGATCAAGTTTAAACATTCGGCAGCAAACCTAGATTCCTAGATTTCGCTCTTCTGTTGCTAAATGATAGATTTATAGATGGGCTGCCAGATGATTGGATGAACTGAAGATAGGGCAGGTGTTCTATACTATCTTTTTTTTTTTACTGAGGTTTTACCAGCAGGTGGCAATACGTATTCAAACTTGGTGAATCGAAAAACTAACTTGGATCAGACCTGATTAATTCTGAATGGGAGACCACAAGTAAATTTCAGGGCTGACAGCTGGACTAGAAAACTGAAAAAATATCCTAAATGATAGTATCAAGAAATTACTATACTGTTGCCCAGAAAAATCACATGGATGTATCCATAGAATTACCCACTTTTATGTAATTATTAGATGAGCTGCATTTGAGAGAGTCTATAGTACCGTTGCTTCTTTTTAATCAGCTAAATTCATTTACAACGTAAAGGGAGTACATTACTGACCCAGATATGTGGAAGTACTGCAACAGCTTAGTCATGTATTTAATAAAATGCAGGTTGCAGCAGTTGAAGGAAAAAAGAAAACCTTTAGATCTGACCAATAAAAGAAACTGAAAGCATTAATTTTTGAAAACATTTTCAAGTGACCACAAACCCTCTTGGTATGCTAAACTGCTTCACTGACCCTAGGGCTTATCTTTGCCCTAGCCCTCAACTTCTCAGAGAATTAAGTGAAGCTGTCAGTCAGTGAATCTGAGGCCTTGTGTAGCACACAAACTCTGTTCAGATGGAGGGGGGATGTATTCTAATCCTGCCCTTGCAGTCCTTTATGCATGTCTTTTGATGTGCACATCTGAGCAATTTTCTCCCAGGAGGTTTTCTGAAAGGAATAGAGTACAACTATCCTAGGTGCTACACACCAGAGAAGCCCCATGAAAAATACCTTTAAGATTTTAAAATGGACGCCCAGTGGAAAAAACTAAGATGAACATTATTTTCTCAGGTCTCTCAGAATCTTTACATGTATGGATCTGTGGAAGTGTACAAATAACTTTATATACCACATTGGTATATTCTATGCATGCATGAGATATACACACATATCATTTCTACCCAAATAAATACCTAAGGCAAACTAAAACTTAACACTGATCAATGAGACTTCCCCAAAATTACAGGTTCCATCCATTGATAATTGCAATCTCATCATTCTTTTAATCCTGATTGACGGCACCAAAGTAGAATTACTCAAGGCAGCATAAGACTCACAAATTCCCATCTGCTTTTGAGAACAGGGAAATGAAAGGTGTGAAAGTAAATGTTTTTATTCATGTAGCTGGAGGCCTTTTCTTGGAACAATTTACATGTCTTACTTAGTATATACAATTTCTGCAAGCAGAGCTGACGGAAGAAGAGATAATGGTGAATGTGTTGACTGAGGATTATGTGTTAGGGGCCTTGGCTTTTATATCTGGTATTCTATACTATATCTCTTTCTTTTTGAATTTATGTTTTTTGTATTGTTTGTGACTGTGAGCTGCTTAGAGTTATAAGATGGACAGCTATATGATTTTTGAAATAAATAAGCAAAAACAGGGGCAGTACAGTCTCTATGCACAGTATACCGTAAAGATTGGAATCATGTAAGTCAGGTTTGTAAGCCAAACCTGTGATGCTTTATGGAAGTGAAAGCTGAACTTTAAAGAAGCGGGATAGGAAGAGCATTGATGCTTGTCATGTTTCGTGTTGGAGAAGGTTCCTGAGAATACAGTGGACAGCCAAGAAAACAAACTGATGGATCATTGAACAAATCAACACAGTTTTCTCACTCAAAGCACAAATGACTAGGCGCAATTCCTGGCTCTGTCTGGGATCTCTCAATGCTAGGTCTACTCCTTTTCTGGAAGGAAGAGATGAGGAAGAGGGAAAATATGACTTCAAAACTAGGAAGCTTCAGATGATTCATTTAGGGGAAAGGGAGGATCAGTGCAAAGTTTTGCAGACATTTTTCTGTTATTCCTCTGTTCTGATTTACAATAGGCTCCTCTTAATTTACTAGCTTTTTCTTCTCTTTCACCAGGGTTGTCTATGGCTGGCTGAGGAACTCTGGGAATTGAAGTCCACAAGTCTTAAAGTTGCCAACTTTGGACACCTCTCTCTTGGAGCCTTCAATTTTCTCCTGAGATTTCGCTTTCCCATCTAATCATGGCACAATCATCATGGCACAATCACCTGGCAAATATTTATTTTCTTCCCATGATGCTGCTTTTGTCACATTCCAACATACAATTATCTCTACCAATATCTAAGTGATATGTTCCCATTTATGACCACATTATTCAAGGACAGTTCCAGTGTGGAAAGAAATCTGTAAGCCTTTGTCTATTGAAGGGAAGCCAGGTGATTAGCAACCAGCAGGACAGGGATTAGCAAGAAGAATAGCAAATTTCGAAATGATGCTGTTTTCTGTCAACTCCAGGATAGCACTTGGCCTTTCCTAGCTCTCAAATCTCCATCTTTTGCTCAGGTACCAACATAACTCTGCATTGAAATTCTTCCTCATATTGTCTAGTTCAGGGCTTTTCAACCAGTGGTACGGGTACCACCTGTGGTACATTGGCACCTGGCAGGTGGTACGCGACTATCCTAGAAAAGTGGTAGCGGGGGAGGGGAATGAGCTGAACCGGTGGCAGCACCCCACAAGCCTGAGCGAGAGACAGGTGGAGCTGCAGGGCTGTCAGGGCTCAGTGGAAGCGCCAGGATCCGCGCCAGGATCCAGCTGGAGCTCGGTGCTGATCCTGGTGCTTCCGCTGAGCCCTGAAGAAGCACCGATCAGCTGGAATGTTGCAGCATCTCCAGGGTCTTGTGATTTACATTCAGATGCTTGGCAACTGATTCATATTTATGATGGTCACAGGGTCCCAGGGTCATGTGAAGTGACCAAAACCTGCTGCAACCACCCAGCAGATGGGGGAATAAAAACCAAACACCCCCCCACCCCCACCCCGCTGCCAATCCTCAACAGAAATGCTCACAATAATGAAAACCTCAGACAGGAGGAAGAGTGCCGCTGGGTGGGCAGGCAGGTGTCTTGCTCGACTGTGGCTTGGGGGGCACTTTTTTCAGTGCCATTGTAACTTCGAACAGTCACTAAGTGAACTGTTGTAAGTCGAGGACTACCTGTAGTTTATCACTTTTTTCCTTTTGGGGGGGGGGTCATCAAGTTTTTGATACTGTGCTAGGCGATTGGTGGTACTCGGATATTTCCATATCCTAAAAGTTACAATGGGTGAAAAGGTTGAAAAGCCCTGGTCTAGTTGACCTTTCCCAATCAAGGCATCCTCTAGATGTGAGGACTTAGGTTCCCAGAATTCCCAGAGAGCATGGTCATTGCTGGGAATTCTAGAATAAAACTAACACATCTGGATGATGCCTTGTTGGGAAATCTAGTATGCAATAACTTTCCCCTTGCTCTTATCTACTGTTTTATGCAATTATGTATTCACTACCTTTTGCATATTATAACTGATGGTTGCTGGTAATTATTCTGCCCTTAGCAATATCTTACTACAATAATTTTCATAAGGAAATTTGTGTAGGGGATTTTTGGGGTGTGCATTATATGCATCTCCTTGAAAATGCAGGTTTAAGGTGTAGAGATAACAATCTTATTACTATTTACAAGGTACCTGATTCCAAGATTAGAGAAGTGTTTAACTTTATCATTGATCTCACTACTGCCTTCAACCCTTGAGGCACGCAAACAAAAAAAATGAAAAGTGAATTAGGTTATTTCACAGAATCGGTCCCACCCCCAATATCCAATCCTAAAAAACCCATTTAAAAATAAAAACCAATGATAACAACCCAAACAATTCCAAACTTCATAATTAGATACTGAATGTGAAAAAGAAATGCATTTCTCTCTTGACCACCAATTAAATTATTCCAAGTGGGTAGGAAGTTTAGATTCTCTTTATCTCATAAACAGGACCATAATCCTATTCTACAAGGGCTGCCTTTATGTACCATTTTTTAAATTCAATGGAAAAGTGCTGACAAGTGTTGTCATGCAGAAATTAATTTTTCAGCACAACCTTCCATGGCTTAGAGAGATTTATACAGTGTAAAATATTTGGCAGAATTCAAATCCATTTATCCTGTTTAAAGAATGGAAGGAAAGTATTAAAGTAAACATTCCATTCAGCTCAGGCTCTTCTTTACTGTCTTCAAAATCAACATGTTCACAACTGCAATATCCCGCTTAAGATCCATTAAGCTAATGCACAAAACTTACTCATCAACATTAGAAAGCTTTACAATGAAATTATTAGCTCACTTTCAATTTTTATTCTGAATTCAAAAATATTTCTACATAGATTTATAAATGAAGTTCACTGTTAAATCATGGCTTATTTATGAATAATTCCTGAGTAAACCATAATTTGCTGAAGTTGTTTACTAAATTTATGAATAATTCCTGAGTAAACCATAATTTGCTGAAATTGTTTGCTAAATATTAAACCACAGTTTAAAAATTACAGTTGTCTGATTCACACATCACAGGTCAGCCTAAACCAAGCAAACTACATTATTAGGAATCCGTATTAACCATTTTAACAGCTGAACTTCTGCAGCTGGGCTTTATGGCTTAAATATCCCCTTCTTTACAATTCAGTTTACTATCAAACTAAGTAGCTATTATTAGTCATAAGCATATGAACATAAAAACAGTAATAGCTGTACTGAGCCATGAAAAAGCCCCAAATAATCTTTAATTGAAAAATATGTGATTAGAGTTGTACCATTTTTTTTTAAATGAGAAACTGACAAGAATATGAATTCTTAGGAACTATTAGGAATAGTACAACATACATGTGAGTTTCCAGAGGAACAGTTAAATCTAAAAATGAGTCATCTGTACTTTTGGCTATTTGTACTTGCCCCCAAAATTGAGCAGACGTTTTCACTTGTACAGGATATTTGCCCAAAGTCACTGATTTCTTGGCTTTCTGATTCTACAGGGAAATATTAGAGCAAAGAACACAAATTCTGCAAATTTACCTTTACAACTATGTTGATGGTTGAGTCCTTGCTCCAATATAATTGTCATACAGTGGAAAATGTGGCACGTAGTAAAACAAATAACTTTTTGCTATATTGTGAATACTTGCAACTTGATCCCATAAAAATAAAAACCACAGTATTTATACTAATATTTTAATATACCTTATTATTAGATGAAAATATATTAATAAGTTAAGGTGATTTATAAAAGTTAAGATAACTTAAAAACTATTTGTAGGAAGAATGGTCTTTATAAAAACTTTGATTTCTTTTTTTTCCCCCAAATCGTTTGATTTTAATTGTTCCCGAAGCATTCATTAAAAGGACACAACTCTTGTGTTTGCTCTGAAAGTACTTTCTTTGAGAGGGCTACTATAGATAGAAAACTAAAATCCTGGAATTTATTTTGCAATTAAAGCACAATTAAAACTAGATGTAATACAAGAAGTTCACAAATAATTCAAACAGCAATTTTAATTCATGTTAAATGAATGAAGGGCATGTAAGGGGGGGTCTTGTTTATTGTTTATCTTAATTTGGTTTTAAAATAATTTTAACGAAAAGGCCAATAATTAATATTTTATTTTAATTACATTTTAAATTTAGTATTTTGTATCATGTATCTGTTTTAAATGGCTGTAAGCCGCCCTGAGTCCGTTGGGAGAAGGGCGGGGTAGAAATTTAAATAATAATAATAATAATAAATAATAATAATAATAATTGTTGCTGAATGGAATTTTTGCAAGAGGCAAAGCAGAAACAGAAGAGAGATTTTGCTTTCTTCCTTTTAGATCCCTACCAGTAAACATGTGTTTTGATTGAGTTAAGAACTGCATCCTTCTGGATTCAGAATAAATTAGCTTAACTAGTTTAGATTACTTTACTTTTTAAATGAACACCTCAATATTATACCTCGATATCACACAGTCTCAACCTAGATATTTGATAATATCATTGATAATATCCTAGGCTTTGGGATATTCTATGTTCTAAAACCAAGGGCTGCCCCAAGGACCAAACCAAGGACTGCCACAAAGAAGAGGGAGTCAAGCTATTTTCAAAGGCTCCTGAAGGCAGGACAAGAAGCAATGGGTGGAAACTAAGCAAGGAGAGAAGCAACCTAGAACTAAGGAGAAACTTCCTGACAGTTAGAACAATTAACCAGTGGAACAACCTGCCTCCAGAAGGGGTGAATGCTCCAACACTGGAAGTTTTAAAGAAGAGACTGGACAGCCATTTGTCCGAAATGGTATAGGGTTTCCTGCCTGAGCAGGGGGTTGGACTAGATGACTTCCAAGGTCCCTTCCAACTTTACTATTATTATTACTACTATGTTCTAGAACTTTCTTTTCAGAGCAGTTGAAGAAATAGGATGTTGAAATGTATATTTTGCTTACATTTGCACATTCGTGTTAATCACATATATGTCATGTACACACTGTTGTACAAAGAATTCTTAGTCATTTTCCTATACTGTAGATGTCCTTAAAAGATCATTAAGAAAGGGAGATTCGGACATTGTGAATGAAATCTAGCTAACATAACGGATTCAGTTTAATGTTGTTTCAATTTAACAGCTTGACCAATGCCAATTTTAAAATTACGATTTTTTTTCATTTATGGGAAGAATTGTGTATGCTGCAATCCTATGCAGATTTTGTCAGAAGTATATCAGATAGGCAAGGTTCACACATTGCCCTGAGCAAAATGAAGAAAAGAAATTCTACATTAGCACAATGGATGCTAATGTACCCATTAGCACAATTAGCAATTGTAGCTTTCCAACTATGAATGTTGCTGATCATTATTTCAGTGTTTAAGACAAGTAGTAGAAATTTTAAAAATAAATATTTAAAAGAACATTAAAATAATTTACAATCAACTAGTTTATATTGAAAAGGCATAATTTAGGACTTTTCTTTCTAAAAGCAGGAGTAGTTTAGCACTATGCTACTGTGCTTTTTCTGTAAATGCTGAATGCTAACTATTGCTTAATATTAGAGATGAATCCAGCTACTGTTGTGTTAAGTGGGACTTCATTAGGAGTGGATTTGGGAATTTAGCCTATATGAATTATTGATACAATTTCTACATTAAAAAGGTTAGATAATAGGGAACAGATTATACTCCTTAATAACTGAAATGAGGAAGGCTGCTGAATATTCAAATTCATCTGATTGTGAGAAAATATTATCCAATAGAAAAAAATGCAAAAAAGGTAATCTGGGTATACACATTGCTCTTACCAAGCACTCATTTTCTTCATTTTTTCAAACATTGTCAAGTTATGACTACTATCTATATCATTTTAACTGGAAATAAGTGCCACTGAATGGAATGGGACATATGTTTGATGGAATATGTTCTGATAAACATATTTATAAGTAGCTTTATAGCTCTTTTAAATACGATTTTACTTCACCTAATTTGTTAACTTAATGCAGTACATAAAGTACTATTATGTTTCCTTCATTCAGTAATCTATGTGTCTGTCTGTCTGTCTGTCTGTCTGTCTGTCTGTCTGTCTGTCTATCTATCTATCTATCTATCTATCTATCTATCTATCTATCTATCTATCTATCTATCTATCTATCTATCTATCTATCTATCTATCTATCTATCTATCTATCATTTTTCAATGCATCCTGAGCCACATTGCTGAAACAAAATCCAAATTGCTTAATTAAAGGAAGTATTTTTTTTAAAAAAGGCTTTAAAGAGATTAAAATCATTATGCCTTATTAAATGTTTTCATTCTGTAGGGAAAAAGATGACTTCTGTTTTAGGTCTTAAGGGTTACATTTACCAGCTTGTAGGCTCTAATTGCAGCCTATTAGAAATAATGAGGATTTACGTGGCCATATTCATTAGAGAGAGAGAGAGAATCCTAATGTGAAATGTTAGTACAAATGTATACTGCCTAAATGTGCAAAACATCCTTCAGTTGGAGCCTCATTACTGAAGAATGACCTGTGGGTGGAAGTGTCACCCAGTTCAGGGACTTTCCCATGTAGTTTTGCTGCAGAAGTTACAAAAGATAAGGACTCAGATGTGGCCATGTCTAAACTAATGAGAACTGAAAGTTGTTTGAAATATCCCAAAGACCTCCCAGATAGGGTGCTTATTAAGATATCTGCATCAGGCTCCTTTTCTGTCTAGCCAACTGTTGAAAAGCTGTGTTGAGGCATAGGCAACAGTCCGTGAAGGTGTCTCTACGCTTTTCAACCTAGCCACAGTATATTTCAATAAATCCACAATTTACTCACTCAGCCAGTGGGGAGCGGGTGTTTGCAGATATATTTGTGTGATCGTGCAAGCAAGGCAGTCAATTGTGATTACTTCATCAAAATTGGCTGTACAGCTGCTACCTATGTGATTATCTGCTTCAGTGCGCTGGTAGGTAGCCAGCTCCAGAGCCTTTTATATATATGGCGTCCATAAAAGAATAATTAAGCCATTAAAAAAATAAGTAATAAAAGGGTAGCCACTGGGATGGGATTTAACATAAGTCATTAAAATACAATTCAAGTATAATAAATCTGTGTTCTTTTCCATATTAAAATGATTCTGAAGCTTGTAAGAGACAACAGTTTGTTAGAGTTTAGGATTTATTGTGTTTCTGCACAAAATTTAGACCCTTTTTCCTCTTTTTAATAGCAATTTTATTAAAAGTTATAATTAAAAAATATAAACTAATACAAACTAAAAATTAAAAAGAAAAAGAAAAACAAAGTACAGAAAAAAGAGAAGAAAAATATATCATAAAAATAGAGTTTAAAAAAAAAGAATGGAAATATATAAAGAAATGACTTCTATCTTCATCACAAGTGAAATTTCCTACAGTTAGAACAATTAATCATTGGAACAACCTGCCTCCAGAAATTGTGAATGCTCCAACACTGGAAGTTTTAAAGAAGAGACTGGACAACCAGTTTGTCTGAAATGGCACAGGGTTTCCTGCCTGAGCATGGGGTTGGACTAGAAGACCTCCAAGGTCCCTTCAACTCTATTATTGTTATTGTTATAAGTGTAAATAATTTTAATAACTTATCACCGTCTCTTAAAATACAAGAAATGATCTTTTTCTTCTATCCCATCTTTTATCTACAAACAAATCCTTAAAGCCTCACTGCTCAGTCCTATCAATAAAAGTCTATTAAGAGCTACCAGAAATAACAATATATCTATTTTAACCTTGATTAAATAAACCAACTGTATATTCCTCCCTTTTACTTGTAACAGTTTTAATTTTTACCTTTAATCCCTTCAAATAATATCCTAGAATTTGATTTATTTTTTTTTATTTTTTTGTCTCTTCTCACAAAAATTCTTAGAAGCTTTAACAAGTCCATTTGGCAAATTCAATATAGGAAAGTTAATCAAGTCACTATTTTAATTTGTTATTTGTACATCCCTCTTAATTATTAAGATATTAGTGGTTTCATTTATATATCCAGTATAGCATTTTTTTCGTGTCATTTTTGCAGCCTGTTATTTTTAAATCCATTTTCAGATCACTTAGTCTTATGCAATAAAATTTGTTTCTCTTTCATTACGTCTTTTAAACATAGCCTATCTATAGAAGTAAGCACTCTTAAAATTAACTTCTTGGTCCATTCTTCAAAAATATCCTTCAATATATCCAATATTAAGATATTTTGATCCATTCTGTATTAGCCAAATATAAGTATTCACCTCCTTTAAATATAATCTTTAGTTCCCTCTAGAGCCCAATTTTTTAAATCTCATGTTTTTTACAAAAAAATTTTAAAAAGTATTTTGCTACAGGAAGGTTTCTTTGTAATTAATTCCAAAATCATAGTTCAAATCCACCTGGATCCTTAGTCCATTTGTAACTTTCTAAAATCTAATCAGCCTTTTGCTCTTTATTCCAAAAGAATTCTTTTTAAAGCAAACGGATATTTAAACCTTTTTTTCCCTAAGGATTGAAATAAACTCACCTGGTGCTGTAAAACTTTAAAAGTTTCCTAATAGCTGAAAGGTAGTTAACAATTTCCAAAACTGATTAGAAAAAAATATATATGCAAACCCAGTATTCTTTTCAAAGGCATTGACCATCATCTGAGCAAAAATATGGTTTTTCCTCATCTCCCAGAGCTCATTGTCTTGGAGGTTCCACATAAGGAAAAACTGCATGGGATACTAGTGGGCGATCTCAAATCTTCTCCTTGTCTGGAGTGGAATTGTAAAGAACTGGTCTACTTGCCAGCTCTTCATTCTGCTGCAGTCATTTGGCAGTCATTTCTGCTAAAAGCTGGCCATTTCTTCCTTAGAAGTCCAAAAAATTAGACCCTTCTTAAAGAATGTAAGGTTGCTGTCATCTCATTTTCAACTCATCATGAAAAATAAGATTTAATTGTTCCAGAAGTGTTTTCCCTCTTCTTTTAAAAACATCATTTGCTGCTGGTGCTTCATTGACAATGTTGCTGATTCAGAGATTAGAATCTGCTCAGATCCTATTGGCCCATTAAGATGATGCAGGCTCACTCCTTCCCTTCAAGTCACTTGGCACTTTACTCCATGAAGAGATAGGAACAATACCAAATTTAAAATAGTATTGATACTTGTTTGGTTTCAAACCAAATTAATGATATTAAGGAAACAGAGAGCATATGTATTATGTTGGGAAGGTTTGGTTAAGATGGGGAAATCCTACTTCAAACACCAAATACCCCAAAGGGGGTATTTCCCTCCCCATTGCTATTTCCCCTCCCCCCTCCCGTGTATATCACAGATCTTTTATTATGTTTTTTAAAAACAGTCTATCTATAGAGGTAAACATTCTTAAAATTAACTTCTGGGTCCATTCTTCAAAAATATCCTTGAATATATCCAATATTTTGATTCATTATATCACAGATCTGAGGGCAATCCCTCCAATTTAGGAAGATTGCTTGCAGCTTGAAATTGAGCAGGTTACACTTGTATTTCACCTTTTCATGGTAGATTCTGCAGGAAATGAAGGGAAGGGAAAGAAAACAAAGTTCTTCCCATCATGGTTTTTGGGATATAGTGCATACGGTTCGATAGATGGCTATCCCTGCTGAGCTAATCACTGATCAATACTCGCCTCTCTCACCCCATCCCCATCCTCATCTCAAATCAAGAATTGAAGTTTTTTCCCACTGGCAGGTGATATTTGATGGGAGATGAAAACAATTCAGGAAAATCCATCAGTCACTTTCCTTAACTAGTTCTGCATTAAAACTGTAGCCCAGTTTATGCAAGCATGCTTTTCTGTTGGTTCACAGTGTGGCTGTCTGGCTGCACTCTCAGACTGACTGGGGGTTTTCCACGGCAGTGAATCTCAATCAGACCGTGTCGTGCAATCAGACAAAAATGTTTAGTTCTTGCAAAATAGGATGCTTGGCCACACAAAAACATCTTCTCCAATGGCTAACATGTTGCTGAGATAAAGGATGAATTGGTCTTCTGTGTGCAAAAATGCCCCACACATTTTTCCTTACAATAGCTTCCTTGTAGAAAAAAAAAAAAAGAGGCCATCCTTATTCCTACGTTAAAGCTGGAGAGCGAGAGAGTGAGGGAGAATGTGCTTTCCATGCAGTGATTTAGTGAATTCTGGGGTGAACTTGGATGCTAACGTGGGCCTCCTGGGCTGAATGCCAGCTTAGTACACAGCAAGTCATTTTAAATATTTGAGTTGGTGTGGGAGAGAACTTGGTTTGGCCTACGGGATCGTTGCCAGTTTATGGGTATTCTTCCCTAGCTTGACCCAATTTGGATTGGCTCTCTGGAACAAAAAAAGCAGACGGGATTCAGGAGGCAGAATAAAATGGCCCAAGTCTCCATCATTTCTGCTTCAGCTTGGCAGCCTGCACTGAGTTTGTTTTAAGTTTCTGGTGGCTTTGTGTACCCAAGCTCTGTCGCTGAGTAGCTCAGAATGATTAATTTAGAGAGAAACAAGCCCTTTCACAATGCTGGAAACTGGAATGCTTGATACCATGAGTTCTTCTTCGTATTTAATCACAGCATGAGGGCAGTGCTGTTTTTTTAACCTTAACAAGATCTGTCATTAAAAATTACTGGAGCTTGACTTTTCTTCGTTCTCGGCTAGTCATCCACATCCAAGGCTGAGGAGCTCCGTTGTTCGGCTGTCTTTGTGTCTTTTCTGGGTAATGATGATTGGCAGTTCTCAAATTCTCAATGGTAGATTTACTTTTAACAGGAAGTCTAATGAAATAAATATTGCACAAAGGAATAAATGTATGAGCAAACTTTAAGGATAGTGGTCTCTCCCTCTCCCCTTATCTTAAGGTTAAAGAGGATGTAAAAAAAACAACAACTTATATTTCACCCTCACCATCAGCAAACATGAGACCAGATTAACCAAACAACTTTTTGTATTAGCTAGTATATAAATTAGACACGGAATTTATTTGTGGTACTGACTACATCCTCATTCAAATATAATGGATAAGAAATAAAACAGTGCAAAGTAGGCAACATTACCATGAAATATCACAACATTTCAGGTTCCAGAAAATTAATATGTCTATGGAGATTCTCAGTCATCCAGGTCATAGTTATCCAGGTAGCTTGAACAACTCGCTAAAAGAATGCAAATGAAGAGCAGTCTGCAGGAGTATAAATCTTTCCATTCCCCACCATCCAGTCAGAGCTGAAGAGGCTTCTTGGATGAGAAGCGAAACGTCTTCAGGGAAAAACAAGAAAGTCCATTTGCCTCATGAAAAAGCATCTTTGGGACAGAAAATTAATAGTTCAAGTAAGCGCTGTCAAAGACAGCATGCACACAGTAATATAAGGTGGCTAACATTTTATCTTGATCTTTGGTTTATAGCTTCTTCTTTTTAACTATCTTTGAGGCTGCCAGAGGCTGCTGTATCAGTATGTTTATACCCCATTTCTAAACACATTGGTCATAACTTTTGAAGGTTATGTGCTATTTTAGGTTGTTGTTGACTTAGCAAAATTTCCTTTACTCCATCCTTCTGCCAAGCGGCAAGCCATTTTGTAAACAGTAGGGTCTTAACACTAGCTTGTTTCATTGCTGATGAACATATTTTAGCATTGGAACTATTCTCTGGCACAGGTTGTTGCCCCAAAGTTGAGCTGGCAGAAAGACTTAAAAGCCTTGTCTTAATGAATTTAGTGGCATCCTGTTTTATACAGTTCAATAACCATGGATGGTAGATTTTCTATGTTTATGTTGCTCCCTAAATGCAGAGCTACCATTTCAGTTAGCTTTATCCTGAGTTGAAAAAGAACAATCTGGTTTCAAATTGAGATTAGTACTACTAGGAAGCGATTCCACTCTCAATTTTCAACAATGTGCTTAACTATTGGAAAGCTACCATCCACCATGGTAAGTGCATATAGTCTGGGTCAAGGCCACTAAGTATTATTAAATATAAGTATTCATGCCAGAACTCCATCAGAACCCTCAGCCCTAATACTTGGGGAAGGAGCTAGATCTTCCCATCTTTATGTCCATACATCAGAACGAAGTTGTTCCACAAGACATGTATGTATCATGTTGGAGAAGACACATTCCCTGGAGACCACCAAATGATATTCCTTTACCAATGGGATCCAGAACATGTCCACTCTGCCAGAAACCACTGAGGACAGACAGTCCTGGTTCTGTGCCATGTAGAGCTTTAAAGGTGACAACCAGCATCTTAAATTGCACCCAGAAACCTATTGGAGGCCAAGACAGTTCAAGCAGTATACATTGCTTGATATGGGTGTATCGTCAGTGGTGAGATTCAAATATGTGAACAACTGGTTCTCTGTGTGGATGCCACTTCCGTAAGTCCATTCTTACGGAAGTGGCATCCGTAAGAACAAAAAATTAGCTACCGGTTCTGCCGAAGTGGCTGAACTGGCTGAATCTCATCACTGTGTATCGTGGTGCTCCCAATATTGCGGATGCTGCTGCTTTCTGAAACAATTGAAGCTTCTAAATGTTCTTCAAGGGCAGCCTCATGTAAGCATGTTGCAGTAATCCAATTGCATGAATAATGCCTCCTGACCTAGGAATGTGCAATTTTTGAACAAGATGTAATTATGTAAGGGACTTCCTTGTCAAGGCTGCCACCTGCTCCTCAAACTGGAGTCATGAGTCTTAGAGAACCCCCAGATTACCCAATTTAGATTTGGTGAAGGTAAATCAGTATATATGGGGACCTAAATCTAACCAAAGAGAAAGCTCTCCTGATTTTATTATTTGATTGAGATATGCTGACTGGAAAGGAGAAGAAGATAGCAGAAAAAATGTTTTGGCTCACCAATTCATCTGAAGCTCCAAATCCAAAATGTGCCATTTGAGGGTGCTATATTCATTCTCATTGGCAGAATGGCAGCCAATGAGAAACATAAATATTTTAGTTTCTTATGAAGCATCCAGTCCAAAATAAGAGCAAGGTCTCAGTCAGTTTTAGCAGAGCTAGTCAACTGAAAAGAAAAAAACAACAGCTTGAGCTAATAAGACAGAAACTAGCATCAGGAAAGTGCTTCTATTTTAAATAGACCAATCCAACATTTCATTGGTGGCCCAGCTGGAAAATAGCCCTCAGTAATGGGTTGAACAATTTCTAATGGAATAAATTGCCTATATTGGCCCAGCTGGATTCCAAAAAGTTGTGCTTGAGTCTTAGCCTAAGAAACATTTAATGCATCAGGTATAGATTGGGCTTCTTTTGAAGAATAGCTGAGCTGAGTTTTGACCGTTCCACATAAAATAGTTGGTATGTGCTTTATATCAGAAGAAAGAAAGAGGAAATGTATGCTACCTTCTTGGATTTGTGTTGAGGGATGGGGAACATTTCCCAATTAGTCTGCCAGCTTGGAATGCTCAGGTAGACTATTTCAAGTATTAGTCAAGTTCAGTTCTGCTTAGCATTCAAGGTAAGCCGAATTTAGCTGGCAGTTGCTACTGGCTATATATAGTTACCTATGAATATTATCATTTCTCCTTCTCAGCACACCAAATATCAGAAAGTCTTTAGAGAATTTCAGTCATCGTGTTTACATTTTAAATGATTAAACTTCTTTTGCTTCCTTTGCTTAGCTTTCTAAACTGGTGGACAGATTTTCTTTCACAACTCAAGAAGACTGTCCTAGATCTCAGTTTTTTCTAGTCTTTCCAGAACCGTTTCCTTTCTTGGAGCTCCACATGAAACATTCCAAGTCCCACTTGCCTGATACATAATCCTGTGAGGATTATGCTGATTAGATTACATCTGCTTGTTTTGTTATCTGCTTTGTTTTTAGCTCTTGGACTGGATGATTTTAATCAAGAGGCAAGGATGCTGCATTTTTTGTTCTATTGCGTTCCATCTTGGAATCTTGAAGGAAAGGGGCAGTAAATGAGGTTCTGGCCCAATTTGAAGCTCCAAACTTTGGTGATCCCATTCAAATTGTGTGGCCAATTTTTTGCCAGCTCAGTTCCTGTTAGTTGAAACCACTGCAAGAGAAACACTCTACTCTACCCCCAGCCTTTGAAACACTGTGCTTCTTGTCCCACCTCCTAATATTCAAATGGCATCAGTTACTCTCTGTCCCATTCCTCTTGTAACTTTAATTTAGAATCTCTTTCTGGGGATCTACTATTTCAAGGCAGGTGCTAAATAAATAAATAAACATAATAAATAAATAAAAATAATAAATAAATAAAAATAATAAATAAATAAATAAAAATAATACATAAATAAATAAAAATAATAACTAAATAATAAAATAAGTACAGTAATAAAATAAAATAATAAAATAAAATAATCCTGAAATAGAATAACTTGAAAGTCTAAATATGCTTTAGAACAGGGCTTTTCAACCAGTGGTACGGGTACCACCTGTGGTACATTGGTACCTGGCAGGTGGTACGCGACCATCCTAGAAAAGTGGTAGCGGGGGAGGGGAATGAGCTGAACTGGTGGCAGCACCACACAAGCCTGAGCGAGAGATGGCTGGAGCTGCAGGGCTGTCAGGGCTCAGTGGAAGCACCAGGATCAGTGCCACTTTCCAGCTGATTGGTGCTTCTTCAGGACTGTCAGGGCTCAGTGGAAGCGCCAGGATCAGCGCCAGGCTCCAGCTGTAGCTCGGGGCTGATCCTGGTGCTTCTGCTGAGCCCTGAAAAAGCACCAATCAGCTGGAATGTTGCAGCATCTCCAGGGTCTTGTGATTTACATTCAGATGCTTGACAACTGATTCATATTTATGACGGTCACAGTGTCCCAGGGTCATGTGAAGTGACCATAACCTGCTGCAACCACCCAGCAGACGGGGGGAATAAAAACCAAGCACCCCACCCCTACTGCCAATCCTCAACAGAAATGCTCACAACAATGAAAACCTTCGAGAGGAGGAAGAGCGCCACCGGGTGGGCAGGCAGGTGTTTTGCTTGGCTGTGGCTTGGGGGGGGGGCTTTTTTCAGTGCCATTGTAACCGAACAGTCACTAAGCGAACTGTTGTAAATTGAGGACTACCTGTACTTTATCACTTTCTTCCCTTTTTTTTTTTGGTCAAGTTTTTGACACCTTGCTAGGCGACTGGTGGTACTCGGATATTGCCATATCCTAAAAGTGGTACAATGGGTGAAAAGGTTGAAAAGCCCTGCTTTAGAAGTTTTAGAACAGATTTGGATATGAATCCTACTTAAGTCGAGGACAAGGGACAAAACTGAAATGGAAGTTACCCATACCTGACTATATTTTTCTATATTTGAGGTCCCAGATCAACACAATATCCAGAAAGTTTAATATATATTGTGAGAATATTACAAAATATATATTGCCAAGAACGTCTTCTGCCACTTGTGGATGTATCCTGTGGTTTCCATATCACCAACTTCAAGAGACTCCAATGTAAAGGGCAAAACCTGGGGTCCATATTCTGAAAGATGATGCCATCTTAGGTAGAAAGTCAACATAGCGTGACTGATTTGACAAACTCAAGGTGTAGTAGGCCAGGAAAACCGCCAAGGTTTTTTAAATATATATTTTTGTTATCTCTGGGGTTGTTGACTGCCAGGATTTGTGGTTTGGCAGAGTGGAAGCAGGTTTTTTGCTTTGTTCCCTTGTGTCAACACAGTGGACTGGTAGATCAAAAAACCTATTATTATGATCTTGCATGCATGGGATATTGGCAAATAATTCCAGCCACAGCATGTCTTTGTCATTACTGTTTGCTTTGAACATGCTGTCAGTTTCTAGGAAGTCTGAAATGATTTGTGATTCTAGGAATAAAAGAAATATAGGAAGCTTCCTTGTGCTCAGATTATTTAGCCTTCTGGCCTAGCACTGTTAACACTGGTATCAGTCCATTAGAGCAGTGGTTCTCAACCTTTTTAATGCCGTGACCCCAAACCGGTCGTAAGTCGAGGACTAAACCGGTCGTAAGTCGAGGACTAAACCGGTCGTAAGTCGAGGACTAAACCGGTCGTAAGCCAAGGACTACCCAACCAGTCATAAGTCGAGGACTTTCCCTGCCCGGGAGCGCCGCGCATGCGTGGTTCTGCCCCCTGCACCGGCCGAGGCATAGCTGGCAAGTGGCAGAGACGGAGCAGGCCGACCACCAGCTGGCCCAGCCCAAGGGAGGTAAGGCACCCGCCGGAAAAGGGGAAAAAAATGGCGGACAGCCTTGCTTGGCGACCCCCGTGAAATGGTCGATCGACCCCAAATGGGGTCCCGACCCATAGGTTGAGAACTGCTGCATTAGAGCATAGGACCCCAACCTTTTTTCCACCAGGGACCGGTTCCATGGAGAAAGGTTTTTCCACGGATCAGAGGGTGCCTGGTTTTGTGTGCTGCCTGCATGTCGCAGGTGAGGCTTTGCTTGTTTGTGCGGACTGGTTGCTGGCATGCGGTGCCCCGATACTGGTCCACGGACCAGGGGTTGGGGACCCCTGCATTAGAAGGCCCCTTATCTTGGATAGAATGGCATTCATTGCAGCACTTAATGGGTGGCCAGGTGGCCATAGGGATCCTGCTGCTTTCAACAAAATGACAAAAGCAACATTGTGCCATCATACTGCAAGGTTTGCCTCTTTTGTATACAGATAGTCCTCGACTTCCAACAGTCCATTTAGTGACCGTTCGAAGTTACAAAGGCACTGAAAAAAGTGACTTATGACCATTTTTCGTACGTATGACCATGGCAGCACCCCCATGGTCACATGATTTACATTTGGATGCTTGACAACTGGTTCATATTTATGACGGCTGCAGTGTCCTGGGGTCATGTGATCCCCTTTAGCAACCTTCTGACAAGCACAGTCAATGGGGAAGCCAGATTCACTTAACAACTGTGTTACTAATTTAACAACTGCAGTGATTCACTTAATAAATGTGGCAAGAAAAGTCATAAAAATGGGGCAAAACTCACTAAACAAATTTCTCAGTTAATAACATAAATTTTGGGCTCAATTATGATCGTAAGTTGAGGGCTACCTGTATATGTATGACATCATGATGCCCCCCCCCTCCGGAAAATATTGGACTTGGTTATAAATGCCGTGAAAATCCCAGGAAAGAATGCCTACTGCATTCTACCCTAGCTGTATGCTGGCTGAAACTTTCAAGCCACTATAAAGTGTTACTTAATGGCTCTGTACCTGAAAGATATATTTTGAATTGATTTACTTTTCCCATTCTGTTATTAGTCCAAGTTTGTAACTTCTTAATTTTTTTAGGAATGTGTTACATTGGCCATTTCAAATTTCTCTGACACTGATCTTCGCCATTCATTATAAATATCTGCTAAAAGAATAGGGATTTCCCATGTGCATTTTTGGAGACGTCCCAGTTGATTCTGTCAGGACTGTGTCATCTTTTGCTATCACTCTTTTTCCTCAATTTTGGACTCCCTTTCTGGTATCTTTCATACAGAAGTGCTGAAATACCACCAGCCTATCAAATACTTAAGAGCCAAAGGCTTGACAGCCCAAGAAAACAACAGCCAATCGCCAGACATCAACATACCAATCAGCCAATAGGAAGGCACCTCATAAACACGACTCATAGAACGGCCCAAAGTACGTATTCCAGTAAAGAGAAATTCCCTGAAAATGGGCTCCAGCATGAGTCTGAAAGCTCGGAAGAGTAAATCTCTGGTCCTGGTCAGATTCGATTTCGTGTCATTATTCTGGGACACATATATTTGCCTTCATTTGTGAGAGGGACTTTTGTACAACAAGGGACTATCTTTTCTTGTAGAATTTGCTGTATAATAAAACAATTCAGGCCACTACAGGTAGTCCTCGTCTTACAACCGTTCGTTTAGTGACCATTCAAAGTTACAATGGCACAAAGAAGTGACTTATAACTATTTTTCACATTGTAACCATTGCAGCATACCCATGGTCACATGATCGAAATAGGGACTCTTGGCAACTGGCATGGACTTATGAGAGTTGCACCGAGTCCCAGGATCTTGTGATCACCACTTGTAATTGTTCCCAGCCAGCTTCTGACAAGCCAAGTCAATGGGAGAAGCCAGTGTCTCTTAATGACTAAATGATTCATTTAACAACTGCAGCGATTCACTCAACGGCTATGGCAAGAAAGCTCATAAAATGGGGCAAAACTTACTTAACAATTATCTTGCTTAGCAATGGGAAATTTTATGAAATTTATAAAATTATAAAAGATATTTACCGTGTTAGGCAAAGGCATGGTCCCCATTATATCTAGGTTCATGACAGACATACATAGCTAGACCTTCTATATATGCTGGGCAAAAATAAAGAAACCCCCCCCCCAAGAGTTAGAGGACAGAAGTCATAGAACACATTATATATTGGGGCATGACATAATGTAACATCTGTATACCTCCCTTCCTCAAAACCCTGAGGAAGGTGGACTGCATATATCATTCTGGTATATATGCTGTATACTAGCAGTCAAGTTTCAGAGGAGAGAACAGTAAAGTATTGTTCCAGGTTTTTAGGTAGTCAGCCAGATCTTGAAGGCAAGACACAGCTGGTACAAGAATAGGCAGACATCAAAGTTATCCCAGTGTTTGAGTGCTTTCAAGCAGAAATCAATTATTGGAGGCTCTTGGCCACCACCCAATACAGCTGATGTTGAACACAACTAGATGCCGAAAGCAAGAACCTACTCCCAAATAGACCATTATCCTCGGGTATTCTACTATGTTCATGGTGCTCTTTCAGTTTACCACTCCTCCATCTCTCTGCAGCTGTGTTAGAAATGCTTGTGGATGGGGTGGCTCAATCTCTTTTCAAGATGGGAGCTGGGGGCCTTGGTTTGGACAGTAGGCTATTAGGTCTGAACAGCAAAAATCGGCATGATCGCTAGGCGGCAGCAAAGACATATGTGCCACTTGCAACTTTTGGCTGCCATCTAGTGTTTTTCTTGGTTTTGCAGCCCAGAGCTGCTTGGACTCTTACTGGAGCTTGCCACTCCAAACCCAAGTTTGCACAGTGCCTATAATGGGCAGAAGGAATGACCTTCAGGGATAGGAGAAATAACTGCTATGAAGATTACCTCCCCCCCCCACCGCAAATGAGTTTGGAGCAGCATTGTAATCTGAGAAGATGGCTTAGATAAGACTCTCCCTAGTTCTCATGAAGATAAAAAGGGAGGGGGGAGTGTATTCAGACCTACAATTTTATGTTATTATAATTGTATAATAAAAGTAGTGGTTTTCTTGCCAGGGTTTTTCAAAAGTGGTTTGTTCTTGCCTGCTTTCCAGGGCTGAGAGAGAGAGAGTGACTGGCCTAAAGTCACTGACCTGGCTTTGTGCCTAAGACAGGACTAGATCCAGGTCTCCTGGTTTTAAGCACTACCCAAAACTGGCTCAAGGAATAAAGAAATAAGCAAAGAAAAGAAATATAGGAAAGCCTTACAAGTAGTCCTCAACTTACAACTGGTCGCTTAGTGACTGTTCAAAGCTACAACAGACCTCCCCAGGGATACTTGCAACCCAGTTCTGAAATTACAGTGGCCAGCATTCCTATTTATGGTTGCTTGCGGTGTCCTTGTTATCCCGTGACATTTTATGACATTTTTGCAATGTCACGTTGTCATGTCATGCAATGCAATGTTAGGCTTCCAACACAGGCAGGACACATCTGTCAACAGCAAGTAAATACTTTCTACTTATCAGGTGCTTTTCCAGCACTATTTCTGAGAAAGCGCTGGGTTCGACTAATTTCAGATATTTTTTGGCTGGCATTTACAGTGATTTCAAAACCCATGAAATCAATAAAACAAAAAGCCAACAGAACCAAACAACTCAGCCCAACAGAACTGCACCCAGAGAGGTTTTTCCAGCCACATACCTTTATTCGACATTCACCCAGCCTGCAAGTCATGACCCTTTTTCCATTAGTTTGTTGTTGTTCTGCCAAAATCCATCTTGCAATTTTTGCAAAATGTTTTCTTCCCCAGTAGAAAAGGTTTCTGAGGTGTTGTTGGGTGTTGTTTGTTTTTTACCAGTCTCAGGATGCTTCACAACTTCTTCTGAGGTTTTTGAAATTATTCTTTGAGATGGCTGAGGATGATTGTGCTGGTGATGGGTTGCCATGTTTACTCTTGCACATTTTCCCATCAGCTGAAGCATCCTAAGCTGCCCACAATTCCCCATCTGAAAGGGGGCTATGGAAGAGTTTCCTTTCAGGAATAGCATGGATATGTGGGAAGCTGGGAAGGCTACAAACCATGGGGGTCGGGGGTGATGAAAGGCATGCTTTCCCAAATACACCCCATATCCAGCTCATAAAATAAATAGTGGAAGGGGGAATTAGGAGGATTTTATTCAAATTCTTTTCTTTAAAATATGTCTCAAAAGCAAATTCACTGCATGAGAACTAGTAGGAAAAAAATACAGAATAATTTTTTGCAAGACTCAAGTTCAGTGTTTCTCAACATGACAACTTTAAGATCCGTGGACTTCAACTCCCAAAATTCCACAGTCAGAAGCTTAACGTTGCTAAGAAACTGCTCAAGTTTATCTTTATATCCATTTAAAAAACAAACAAAAATATTCATTGGGAATATCGAAAAGCACCAAGGAAGAGAAACTAAGTTTCAGTGGGGATGGTTAGTTAAAATAAATGGAAAGTGTCTCAATGAGCTATGAAATAATCACATGTCATTTCTAGGAAGGCAAAGAATATGCCCTACAGTAGGGCTCCCCAACCCTGGCAACTTTAAGATTTGTGGACTTCAATTTCCAGAATTCCCCAGCCTTCTGGGAGTTAAAATCTACAGGTCTTAAAGTTGCCAAGGTTGGGGACCCCTGCCCTACAGTTTGTCTCCTGGTTATTGTTTCCAATCGTACTTCCTTACAGCTCCTGAATACATAACTGGCAACTCCCTTTCCACTGGAATTAAACATAAGTATAGGGCAGAGGTAGGCAACCTTGGCTCTTTTATGACTGGCTGGCTCAGGAATTCTGGGAGTTGAAGTCCTCGAATCATAAAAAAAGCCAAGGTATAGGGAAATGTGTATGCGCCACCTGCTGTATATTATGTCCATTGCAATAAATATAAGAAATAGGCTTCATAGCTAAATCCATATTTATTCATTACCAATGAAAAATTAATAATTTGAGAATAGCAGGATAATTTATGAATCAACACTGAACGTGTTTAATTTCAAACTCTAGTTAGTGATTTTCTGCACCTTCTTTCCCCTTACAATAGTTTATAACTTGCCTAGTCTGATTTCTCACATGGTCAAAAAAGAACATTATAAAAACTTATAATGTATAAAAAATGTATAACAAATTATAAAAACAATGAACAGATGAGGACTGTTCCACCTTCACAAAACAGGCACCCCTCCCAATACTTACAAAGTGGACAGTTTTGCTGCCATACCTTTAGATTTCTTATTGAAAAGCAGAATATTTGCTGGAATTCTTGTGCTGTAATTGTAACCTTTCTTCTGATAAATACTTTTAAAGAGAGCTATAAGATTCTTATTCTTAGGATTAGTTGTTTCCTATCTAGAGGGCAAGGACAGATGTATTGGACACTTTCTGAGGATACCCAGAAATTTTATTGAAAAGTATTAAAGGCAATGCCAAAGCCACCAGCAAAGCAAGACAAAAATAAATGAGGCAATTTTAATATTAGAAAAGAATGACAATTAGAACTATAATATTCAACTTTATCTCATTTTCCAATTAAAATCCAAGGAATCTAAATTAACATCAAATGTCAGTTAGAGACAGGATGAGAGCAAACAAACTGAGACTTAAACCAAATACGTTGGAAGATATTAGTTGAAAGATAGATCAGGGATTAGGGATCCAATTTATTAGTCAAGTAACTTTTAGTTCTAGTTTTGATTCCTTAACTAAAAGCAATGAACAACACAAAAATAGAAATATTCATTTTAGTATATTTTAAGCCAGGGGTGTCAAACTGCGTCCAGATGCGTCACGGACAGGCCATGCCCACCCAGGCTCCGCAAAGGCAAGAAATGTCAAAATACGTCACGTGACACGATCGAGTTTGACACCTGTGTTTTAAGCACTGATAAAGGGTATGAATTTCAGCAAGTAGCAACACCTGACTGAAATAGGCTGGGAAGCTAAGTAGGGTTGGATCTTGTTAATACTGGATGGGGATCCTCAGACAGTATCAAGCAGTAGGCTAGACTCGTGGGCATCTGTTTCTAAATATGCTTTGTCACAATGCAAGCTCTATTCCAGGGCTTTTCAACCTTTTCACCCATTGTACCACTTTTAGGATATGGCAATATCCGAGTACCACCAGTCGCCTAGCAAAGTGTCAAAAACTTGACCCCCAAAAAAGGGAAAAAAGTGATAAAGTACAGATAGTCCTCAACTTACAACAGTTCGCTTAGTGACTGTTCAGTTACAATGGCACTGAAAAAAGCCCCCCCCCAAGCCACAGCCAAGCAAGACACCTGCCTGCCCACCCGGTGGCGCTCTTCCTCCTCTCGAAGGTTTTCATTGTTGTGAGCATTTCTGTTGAGGATTGGCAGTGGGGGTGGGGTGCTTGGTTTTTATTCCCCCCCGTCTGCTGGGTGGTTGCAGCAGGTTTTGGTCACTTCACATGACCCTGGGACACTGTGACCGTCATAAATATGAATCAGTTGTCAAGCATCTGAATGTAAATCACAAGACCCTGGAGATGCTGCAACATTCCAGCTGATTGGTGCTTCTTCAGGGCTCAGCAGAAGTACCAGGATCAGCGCCGAGCTACAGCTGGAGCCTGTCACTGATCCTGGCGCTTCCACTGAGCCCTGACAGTCCTGAAGAAGCACCAATCAGCTGGAGCCTGGCGCTGATCCTGGCGCTTCCGCTGAGCCCTGACAGTCCCGAAGAAGTACTAATCCTGGTGCTTCCGCTGAGCCCTGACAGCCCTGCAGCTCCAGCCATCTCTCGCTCAGGCTTGTGTGGTGCTGCCACCAGATCAGCTCATTCCCCTCCCCCGCTACCACTTTTCTAGGATGGTCGCGTACCACCTGCCAGGTGCCAATGTACCACAGGTGGTACCCATACCACTGGTTGAAAAGCCCTGCTCTATTCTACCATACTTGTGGGTTGTGACATTGCATGCAAATATGTAAGGTCTAGATTTAATGTTGCAATGGGGCAGTGCATATTTCATCACATAGCCCTATGCAGACAACTACAGCTAAACAGGCAAGTTAAAAAAAATCTTGATATCCTCTAGCAATCATCCAGAATTTCAGCAATAGTTACAGAGGTCCAGCTATGTTCAGTTCTTTCCCCCTACATTTTCATTTTCGATCTCTTTCCAAGAATCCCAAAGCTTGAAAAGAAGTACCGGTACATAAGAATTGTAAAATAGCTGTAGTTGTAGCTGAATACCACTGAAATACAATATTATGTAAATATTGTTGGATTAATAGTTGGATTAATTTTGGCACATGAATTAAGAATGAATTTACTGTACCAAGTTCCTATTTCCCATTTTTCCTCCTGCAGTCTATATGTTTGCTGGGTTAGATCCAGACAATTTTAGAGTATTCTGTGCTATCCACACATTGATCAATTGTAAAATATACTAGAAGGAATTCATTTTTTTGCATTTTTAGGTTTAAACTTGTATCTCTAATATTACTGTGGATCAAAATCTCAGTGTTAAAAATGAACTGCTAGTTTTAAAAATTAGTATTTTAAATATTAGCATAGCTACTACTGCCCAAGGGGTCTTTGGTTCTACTATCTGCTGTATCATGCTAGATGATGAATAACTTTGAAGTTAAGACCAACCTACACAGAGAGACACAACAGCTTTCCATGCATACAGACCCCTAGACATTTTTCAGGAAAGAGGCAACCACATTCATCAGCTTTATCATAGAAAATATAGCATATTGCAAGAACCGTTGGGCAGAGTTACATTATGTTACCAGTGAAAGTCCAGAGCAGGGGTGTCAAACTGGCGGCCCATAGGCCAGTTGCATCATGCACAGGCCACGGCCACCCCAGCTCCACAAAGGCAAAAAATGTTGTGATATGTCACAATATATCATGTGAAGGGATCGAGTTTGATATCTGTGATCCAGAGAATGCAAGCTGAACTACAGCCTTAATTCTTTCTTAGGAGCAATGCTGATGGAGTTAAGAAAGTGTATTTCTTACTAGGCATAAAAGTTAATGCCTCTGTTAAAAGTAGGCATAAGCAGAGAAAGAGCAGCTGGTTAGGGAAAGAAAATTACCACATCTACTCACAGGAAGAGGTATGTAGAATACAAGCATCTCTCTCGTTTAGTGACTGCAAATGGTTCCAGCAAAATGGTCACTAAGTGAACATCACTGGTTACTACCATCTTATTCAGATAAAGTTCTATATAGTATACAGTGCCTGACCCATTTTTTTCCTTTTTGCCCCATCATAGGGCAGAGAGATTGCTTATACAAGTAATCTCTTCCTGAGCTGCTTTTCTCAGCAGCACAAAATGTCCCTAAAAAGTGCAAGTTAACAAGCTCATCCCTATGACTTGAATTAGTTGATTAGAATTTCCAGCTGGCTCCTGCTGCTATGGAAACTGACCAAACCTTAAATCAGTTTCACACAGAAGGCTTTTGTAGTCAGGCACACAGAAATTGGTCTTACATGCACACATTGTTCTGAAAATGAATTTTTTATCCTTGTATTTGTAAATGGTCACCATCCGAGGTAATTGCTAAGCAAGGAGTGGTTGTATTGTGCTTGATTCCTTGGACTTTTTCTGTGCAACAACTCTACCAAAGGCTTTTTGGAACAGAATAATCTGAAGTTTTCTTGTGGTTTATAATTGCTTAATCATAAACTGCTCTGAGTTTTTAGTTTTGAATATAGCATTAAACTTTCTTTTAAATAACATAAAAATAAAACCCACTAACCTGTGGGATTAGGACATCAGAATTGGAGAAGTCCATCATTCTCCACAAGTCTGCTCATTGACTGGCCTTGCTGCCTATGGATCCAGTAGCACCTAGGGCTAGGTTATGCCTCTATAGCAAAAACAGCCCTCTATTGCTCTTTTGAGTTTTCTGGACAAGTGGCAGGTCCAGCTTTATTGTTCAGCTGGGAAAATGGAGTATTTAGATCTTGTTAAAAGGCCACATTGGGTTGTTGTATCTTTTTCTAACATCTTGCTGAAGTGTCATTTAGTTTTTGAGTCTCAAGAGTTTTCCTGATGAGATTATCTACCTGCTTGAGTGAATCACAAATTGCTTATGCAGTTTGGTTCCACAATGACTGCAGAAAGGACAAGTGATTGGCACTTCAGGACCCAATTTTGTTGCCTAACTTTGCAATAAGGTGAGTAACAGACAGGTTGGGCAGGGGTTTCTTTATGTAAGTATCTGTAACCAATATGTTTCTGTTTGAAATATTTCTATATGTACATTTGTGTATTTGTTGACACATATGGGTGATGTGCAGGTTGAGCCAGCTAGATAGTCTTCTGCCTGTGTATATAAAAGATTAAGTGAAAATGGCTATAGTAGCTATGGCCATAGCTATTACAATCATTTAGAATGACCTGATATTCAGAGAATATGAAAAAGCTTTGGCAAATTATACACACTAGAGATATCAGTACTATACAGTGGTAAAATATTGGCATTAAAATCATTACCAATGTATGTTTAAAAGATTTTAGAATTACAAGAATTTAGATGCTAAGATATCAAATATGTATGTTCAGATTTTTTTTAAAACAACAAATTTGATTCTTCAACTGCATACTTTATAGTTCTGTTTTGTGTCTAAATTTCTCCTGCTCAAAAGATATTAATAATCTATAGACTTCATTAAAGTTTATTGGGTTGTCAGCTTCCATGAAATCTGAAAAAAACAGTAATATTTTTCATCTTTTGAGGGGAGTATGTGTATTATCTTAGTTAACTATATTGGTCAGGTAAGATAAAAGATTTGGAAGACTTTAACAAGAGAAAAAACATTGGCTAAGAATGAGATTTAAATGTCTTCCCATCCTCTCAATTGATTCCCATCTGCAAATATTAACCCAGGCAATTACTTTGCAAGAAGTAAACTGAAAAAGACACATTTGCAGTATAGTGTTTAATTCTGCTCTGATTCCGAAAAAGCAGCTAAAATCTATGCCTAAAATTACAGTAATGTTGTATACTTTCAGAAAAAATATACAGTCTGAACTATGAGACAGTTAGACTGATTTTTTTGAACTGAATATACTTAACAATATAATCTTTACATATTTTTCGCATTTGTAACATAATCATTTGATGTTATACTGACCACCAGGAGGCACTACATGACTGGTTTTATCCTACAGCAGCTACTCTCAAATGTGGCAGCTCAGATATTACCCAGGATCACCTTGCTAGCTGGGGAATTCTGGGAGTTGAAGTCCATGCATATGAAAATTGCCAAGGTTGATAAACACTGTCCAACAGTATTGAGACTCACCACTTATCTATGCTTTAATATGCTTACCATTATGGGGAAAAATGCAATGATGAATTGTCAGATCATTTGCTTTCTTTGAATAACAGTAACCGAGAAATATACTTATTTGTGATATCACTATCACAAGCTGGTTGAGTGGGTGTTATTTTAAGACAGAAGCTGCAACTCAGTTTCAGTTGTTAATTTATAGTCTTAGATACCCCAATCCCCCCCCCCAACAAATAAAATGATATTGCTGGACTCTTGTGAGAATTTAGTGAGTTTGCAAGATTCTGGTTTGGGGCAGCAAAAAATGGCCACCTATTTATAGTCCTCTGTATTAGAGGACTAAGACATAACACAAACCCCATGTAACAGGTTCAAATATGTTCAACATGGCACAGAATGTAAAATTTTAAAAAAAAAGATAGAACAGAGCATTTTAAGTAAATCAATGTAAACGTCGTAGGTAGAAATGCCCTTTAACTGTAAACCCAAGAAGCTAAACTCTTAGATTACTTGGTGAGACTGTCACGTACATTACCTGCCACCTGATTCATTTCAAAATGTTCTTCTACTAAAAGACCAGGGAGGTCAAGAAGAGAAGAAATAGTATAGTGAGGAACAGGAAATGTTTCCTTGGGAACTGTTCCAGTTTTATTTATCCAAATGGTTGCCTTTAAACCCGCATTCAACCCTCCTTGGATATCTGTGTCTAAAGAGTCTCCAATCATCACACAGTCCTCAGGCTGAACTCCTAGAAGTTCACAACAGTGAAGGAAAATGGATGGTGATGGTTTCTCTTCTTTCTGCTCTCCTCCAACAACAATTGCATCAAAGAATTCCTGACAGGCACAAGCTTCAATCTTTTCTTTTTGTGTCTCAGTGTCTCCATTTGTCAGCAGAAGCAAAGGGACAACTTTTTTGAGGTCACTGAGGATCTTGTGTGTTTCCTCTGTCAAAGTCAAGTATTGCAGGCGGGTGGTTTTCCAAAGAAAATAACATTCTCTAGCCAGCTTCTGATTGGCTCTTCCTCCCTTTACCTCTTGTATAGCTCCTTCCCAATGCTGGACCCTTAGATCAGTAATAGATATTTTAGATGGATCAAAGCATTCTTTGCACAGCTTGGCTTGGAACTTATCACACACCATGCTAGCTTCTCTTTCAGTGTAGTGATATTCATACTGTAAGATTTTGGTTACCTATGAAAACAGACAAATCAGAACAATGTTAGATTGGCTGAAGTTTACTTCTCCAATTTGATGCCTTCCAGTAGTGCTGGAATCTAACTTCCAAAATTCCTAGCCAACATATGCATACTGGCTAGGAAGTTTGGAAACTGTAATCTAATAGAGTTAGAGCAGTGTTCCCAAGGCTTGACTGTTTGTTACACATGTGGAGTTCAGCTCATAGGATTCCCGGCTAAAAATTGCTAAAGTTGGGAGGCACTGCTGTAGAGTCAAAGGTGAAGACTGTTGCTGATACTATTTAAAATGTCAGTGTTCATCATTTTTTCTTTGACAAGATTGTTTAGTTATGAATTGTTTTTACTATAGACCAGGGGTGTCAAACTCGCAACGTCACGTGACGTGTCATGACATATCGTGACTTTTTCCCCATTGCCGGCAATGGGCGTGGTTTTGGCATGATGCATCGGGCCCGTGGGCCGGCAGTTTGACACCCCTGCTATAGACAAATGAATAAATTACAGAAAAAGCAAATAGAGGAAGATAACGTTTTGTAGTTTTGTATATTTATATGAATGTATAGCCGTACAAACATTTTAAACAATATACAATATTTCTACGCACAAGAATATTTGTACAAACGTGTTTTGGAAAAATGTCAGTAAAGCTAATTAACAATTAGAATTCTAACTGTATTTTCTCCCATAATTGAGTTTCACATAAACATACCCCATGTGTAGAAAATTGTGTGTGGGATGGGAGGGAGGGGGAGGAAGAGGGGGGGGAGAAAGAGAATCAAATCTCTCTGTGCTTCAAGGTGCAATCCACACACACCCTACACATCCATCTGTCAGCTGTTGTTCAAGCTGTTTTGAATCATAGATTTACTGTTCTTCAGAAGACTGCTAAGGTTACATTAAAAAAAATACATATGGTTGAAATGTAAAAAACATGTTTCAAATGTTACCAGCTGTAGGTACGTTTGTAGGTTCCATGAAGCAGCAGGTTCAAATTTATCTAAGTTTCTGAGTCAGGTACAGTATTAACTTGGAGGCCTGTTATATAGTATAAAGAGCTTCTCCTTCTACCTGGGCATCTGAGAACAGAGAAATTTTCTAAAAAAAATGGGCTAAAGCTCACACATAGCAAGTGGCTTTCTCTAGGTGGTGCTATTGAAAATGTTCAATTTTCCCTGCATGGGAGGTTAACTTGACCATGAAAAGACCCTGATCAATGTGCAGTTTGAACTACAGTAAGTCCCTTTTCCGAAAGATAGCAAAGCATGTGGAAAACTTCCTACAGTATATTACTATTACCCTTTTGTTCTACTGATGCACCAGAATTGATGGGGAGCCACAATTTGAATTTAAAGGGCTTTCAAGAGCTAAAATCAACGCCTCTGTGTGTGTGTGTGTGTGTGCTAATCAGCCTCTTCCAACCTCTATTATGTGCTTCCTTTGCTTGTTTAAGTGAGGAAAGAAGAGGTCCAAATGGAAACTACCTCTGCAATGGCTCTCCTGCTTCCAGCGGCGGTGTCGATCAAAGTGTTGTCCAAGTCAAAGAAAAAGGCTTTGATCCCGTGCAACCCATAGCGGCGGCTTTGTCCGGCGCTCGCAAGACCCCGATCTGCAAGCTCTGAGTCTGGTTGGTTCATTTGCTCGCTTGGTTGGCGTAGAAAGGAGAGCGACATCCGAGATCGACGGGACCTCCGTGTCGGTCGCGGTGGCGTCTTCCGCCGCTCGTGCGCGTTAGATTTGCACACTCATTCGTGCACGTTCACTCCTGTATGTCAGGTTGCTCTTTTTTTCCCCCCACGATTCTCTTCCGGCTAATTTGGGGACGCCTGTGAAAACCAATAGAGCAGTGTTTCTCAACCTTGACAATTTTAAGGCATGTGGACTTCAACTCCCAGAATTCCACAGCCAGCATTGCTGGCTGTGGAATTCTGGGAGTTGAAGTCCACATGCCTTAAAATGGTCAAGATTGAGAAACACTGCAATAGAGAAAGCTCGAATTTAGTTTTTGCTTTTGACACATCGCATTCTGGTCCTCTCTCCCACACCTATTCATTCACACATTCAGGATTTGCTCCTCTTTTGAGTTCTTGTTTTTTAGGAACGTGTTAATGCTTGGAGTTTTCAGTAGCTTCCTTAATGCAAGGCGAAGGAGCCCAAGAGAGTCTCCTTTGCTGATATTAACCGCCTACTAATTGTAATTGAAAAATTAAGCTGGGTCCGTCCTGCTTAATACGTGGATTAATGATTAAAATGGGAAGTTGAAAAAACATCTCACCAGAAAACATTGGCCAACCGCGTACTTGGAACTCCTGCTCCAGAAAAGTAAATAAATATGTCTGTGGAATCATCAAGCTGCCGAATTTAGCACTGTTTCATTAAAACAATCAACGCCTTACATCTTTCCATTAGTTTCTACGGATAGCTGTCACCCTAGACCAGTGTTTCTCAACCTTGACAATTTTAAGGCATGTGGACTTCAACTCCCAGAATTCCACAGCCAGCATTGCTGGCTGTGGAATTCTGGGAGTTGAAGTCCACATGCCTTAAAATTGTCAAGGTTGAGAAACACTGCCCTAGACTGTTCAAGGTCGTAAAATTCTGATCCCGGAACTAAAAAGACCAGTAAAAGGGATCGTCGCTCACGGGTTTTTACGTATTGTACGTGTAGCCTTTTCTCGCAAGAGACCGGGGGGGGGAGGAGCTAAATAGAACGGGAATTCGATTCGGGTTTCTCCCCGCCCAGTTTTCCAGTCGGTGGAGGAAAAGAGCGCGTGCGCGTCGCTGACGAACGCGGCCTCCGCCCCCCCCCCCCAGCTCCGTAGTTCCTCGCCCCCGCCGGGGAGATTTTGAGCCTACAGATCAGTGGTTGGTGGTCACTTGATGAGTCGGAAGAGGCAGCAGCAGAAGTGAATTCCTGGGGCCCAGGTGCCCGATTGTAGCTAGAGCAAGAGAAGAGAAGGGATATATATATATATATATATATATATATAACCTGGCCTGATAATGCCTTGTCTGATATTCTGCAATGTATGTTTCCAGAAGCCCCAAGGAGCCAGTCTAAATTTCAGCCTGACCAACTGCGGCCATGTTATCTGTGGGCAGTGTCTCCAGAAAGGTAACCTGCCCAGGGGTGGCAGGGCCTGGTAGCCTGCTGATAGCCAAGTGATAACTCATAGGAGCCTCCTCTTTCCATTGGCTGGGTTCACACGTTGTGTTAAGCCGTGGTGTGATTGCTTGCGTTGAACCTGGTTAACTGCGGTTTATTAAACTGCTCGATTAAGCTACACTGACTTATCGGAACAGGTGAATCAAGTCACCATTTTACCAGCAAGATAGGGGGATAAATTCTTGCATTCTTCAAACAGTTCCTTCTGTCCCAGAAACACTGCTTCAGAAATGTAGGAGACCTACTTAACTGAGCATTGGATCAAAAGTTATATTTATTTGTAAATCAAATGGCTGTCTAAATCTTAAATTACTTTGGGTGGCATACAAGTAAAAATTTACCCCCAATACGTTTTTTTTAAAAAGGCAATAACTTGGGGATTAAATCATCCAAAGTATTAATAAAATATTCACAAATATATTTTCTAACCCAATACCTGGAGGAATGAGCTAGGTTTTCAGAGCCCTGAAGATCAGGATAGAGCAACTCAAACAGTCAAGGCTATGTTGTTGTACAATGTACTGGATCTATTGTGACAAGAGTACTTGGGTCTCATCAGATGACACTCGTTTAAAGATGAGACGTGGAGCATGCACGTGCTGTTAATTTTTACTGATGGGCAGAAACAATGGGAGAAATTTATTAGAAGAGCTATCTTAATTGAAGCACAAGGAGTCCTCAATTGCTCTCTGAGCTTGTTTGTCTGCAGGTGTTTCATTGCCCAACTAGATAACATAATGCAATTCACATTGATGTTACCTAGTTGGGTAATGAAAAATCTGCAAACTAACTCAGAAAGCACCAAGAACTCCACAGTTTAACCTTGAGCTACACACCTTCTAATGGGATAGCCAAGATTGCCTACCCCTGGGATAGTTGAAGCAGTCCTTGCATTTCTAGGAGAGTCCCATATCTGGACAAATCCAAATACGTCTATTTTGTTAAGAAATTTTCATATACAGTATTAAGGCCTTGTCTAAATGTCTGTATTGCAATTATGTTTTTAAAAAATCATGATGAATATGCTGCTTTTAAAAAAAAAGCTAAAATAATTCCAAGTCATAATTATGAATGACACAATATGGCGTGCAATTTATTAGATGTTACAATTTATTTGTCAGTAAAATAATACATAGTACAGCATACATTTATGTTGATTTTATAGGTAAAAAAGAAGAGTGTATGATTTGCAGAGCTCCATGTCGTACAATAGTCCTTTCAAAAAAGGTATAGAAAATGTTACAAATAGCTATAGTTCATTCAATAATTACAAAATGATTAAGTAATATATATTTTCATGGCATTACAAAAACAAATACAATGTAACATGCAGTAATGATTGTTATACTAGTATAGGAAAACCCAAGTTCAAGACTTTTCAATTATAGAAGCTCATTGAATGATTTGAATCCTGTCACTTTTCCTCAGGCCAAACTACCTTATATGGGATAGGCACCCAGGAAGTAGCCTTGAAGCAAATATCCAGAAACACTTATTCTTCTGATCATGGATCTGTAGTCAAGTGTATAAATATATGCACATTGGTGGACTATTTACTATCGTTTATACTGACACTTTTGGTAACCTCCTTTAGCACCATGATCCTAATTTGGATATAGTATGGTGCTATGATAGAACTTGCAATATTTTCTTTTTGTGTGATGCTGCACCTATAAATAACCTTTCAGTAGCTTCATAAATATATCTCTAAAGAAATTAGTATCTGTATTACTGAGCAGAGTTGATTATTTTTTAACATTTAAATACTTGAGTTGTATGTAATTATTTATTTGGTAATGTGTAATAATTTGGCTACAGGTGAATTCAGATATCCAGTCACTCTTTATGGGATTAGATGGGTTATGCAGAAAATATTCCAAAGAAATCACACAGGTGAGTTGCTTATGAATTGTTTTCAATATTTTTCATTATGAATACTGTATGCTAGATCAGAAATTCCCAAACATTACTGGTTTATGGTATCCTTAATTTCTCAATAATGTTTTCACAATACCTTGTAATTCCCAAGCTGGGATACCACAATGAATTCAAAGAGCTTAATGCATGTCTGACAGGTGTCTGTGTTTTCCTAGAAAAATTAAAATATTCTGTGACTCTCTGTGAGTTCATTATGAGTTTGCATGGTTTTGGTACCATGGTGCTATATTATAATCTTCATCACCAAACTGACTCCCAGCAAGAAATTAGATTTAGTATTAGTTTGTAATAAGATTAAGTTGTATCAAATAGTTATGATGAATTACCTTTCATGTAACACTAATATTAATAGAAGATAAAATGTAATTTTGATATGTAGTATTGAATGAAGACATAAATGGAAATTTAGGCATGTTTTATCCATCCTGTGTAACGTTTAAATGTAATACAACTGCATTGTACTATTAAACGTACAATATCTCACAAAGTATGAAATTGTAACACAGTAAGAATTTCCTGACTGCAGTCGCCCTCAGCAATCAGAATTTCTTCAGTAAAAAATGGATAGTGCCACAAGTGAAGGTTTTCAGAAAAATCAGGGAATTAGGTGATCCAAACTAAAAATGGTTTAGCTATGCCCAGTGGTAAGGAAAATTAGTTGAACATTATTGTCCATAATTGCAAGTAGTACTGTGGCCTTAAAAAGAAGAAAGACTTGTTTTTTTTAAAAAAATTAAGATGAGAAATTCCTTGTTAAATCAACATCATTTGGCATTCAAGGATTGTATTGTAGTAATAAAAAAAATCAGGATTCATTATTTATTATTCATGTTGAAATGCGTCTACAGATTAAGAGGTTCTTATCAAAGGGAGTGGAGGGAGGAAACGGTGTAGAGCCACATTCCTTCAGAAATTACTTAAGAGCCCTTGAGGGTTTTTCATTTCTTCATAGGAATAAAGCACTTACATCAAATTTTTATGGCATTTCATGTTTTTAGGAATGTTTGCATTCTGGCTAAGCTCACATTTTATACTGAGCCTTAATGTGGTTTTAGCTTAACATGTAACTTGTTCAGTATATTATGGCTTAGCATATATGAATTAGAAATATTGTGGTCTATGCAGTAACATAATACCTTAGCATAATGCGTACTTTGAGTATCCATTTTATCTACAGGTGATCAGTTCATTAAATTCATGTTAGTACAGTATTATATTTGTATATGGCATGCAGTTTAGGATGAAACATTTCTGAAAGTTTGAAGAAAAAAGAATCGTTAATGTTTGCTGCACTCCCCACATCAGTATGGTGCTTGGAAGTTAAATATAAACTTAGGTATTTAATTTCTGCTACATTTGTATTGCTTTCACATAAATATTATAACATTGTTTAGCAATACCAATAATTGTTACTGTGCTTTCTTAATTCTTAGATTGCCCAGTTTCAAGAAAAACACAGAAGACATCTATTAACACATTACAGAGAAAAGGTACTTTGGATTCATGTTGAACTGAATACTGAAGCTTGATGAAGCCACATTTCTGGTGTGATATGCAGTGCTTTTTTTGTAAAAAAAAAAAAAAAAAAAAAGATGCCGGAACTCACGCACATCATACAACCCGCCTTGCCTACCTACAAGGTTCCATCCAAAAAAGGTGCCGGAACTCCGTTCTGGGCATTCTATGACAAAAAAAGCCCTGGTGATATGTATAAATAAAATGTAATGGATCAAATAATGTATTGTACTAAGCCATTGGTATCTCATCTAGCAATTAAAATATTTTGACCGTGTACTGATCCCGTAGTCTGGAATATTTCCATTAAATGACTGTTGAACCATTAAACAACTGAGTTTTATAAACGACAATAAATATTACAGAATTTAAATTACTGAAATAGATTATTCCATTCAGATTACAAAACTGGAAGTGTATCTTAAGAGAGCATCACAACAAATTCAGCATATACAACAATTGCAACAGTGAGTACTTTAATTATGAACATAATCATTGAATTTTGAATAGTTTCAAAGATATTTTGTATTTTCAAATAATCATAATCCATTAGAATAATTCACTTTCCATGAATAGTAACGTTTACTTGAAAACATATATGGACATCCGAATAGACTACTAAACTCAGTGGAATTTACTTTTCAGGTATCATATTTGGCATTGTGCTATTTATATCTAAAGGAAGCAGTACCATTTAAATGTTATTATATTTTTTTAAATTTTCTGCCTTTATATGTTTTTAATACTTCAAGCTGCCTTAAGAAAAACTATACTCGAAGAGCCTTTACAATCAGGGACAAGGCTAATGGAAGTACTGGGTGAATATGGTGAAATGGCAGGCCTAAAGATAAATAAGGAAAAAACCAAAATGCTCGTGAAGAATATGATTAGAACACAGAAAAATGAATTAGCTGATAGATTAGGCATTCAGATCACAAAGAAAATAAGATACTTAGGGATACACTTAACAGCTAGGTGTGTAACAATTAAAAGAGACAATTATGACAAATTAATGGAACAGATTAAAACTGATTTGGACACCTGGACAAATTTCCAGCTCTCTTTCATGGGTAGAATTGCCGTAATTAAAATGAACGTACTACCCAAAATATTATTTCTATTTCAGTGTATACCAATTAGATTAGAAAAGGAATTCTTTCGAAATTTCAACCAATCCATACTTAAATTCATCTGGCAAGGAAAAAAAATCAAGGATTAAATTAAAATTATTACAGGATGCTAAGGAAAGGGGGGGTCTTGGCCTCCCCAACCTGGAAAAATACTATCAATCTACAATTCTACTATGGGTGCGGGATTGGATTGGAAAATCGGAGATTATTAAAATTGGAAGGTCATGACATGCAGACTGGATGGCATGCCATGTTATGGGACGAGAAACATAAAGTTCACCAGTACTTCCGGAGGCACTACATCAGACGGGCGTTAATAGACTAAAATCCGGCAACAGAATTATAGGAAAGTTCCCAATTGGATTTCAACACTAGAAATGTATATACACCCAAGGTTCATTCAGTTGGGGAAAGTAATAACCTATAAAAACATACTAGATGAGAGAGGAGAATTAAAATCTAGGAAAAATCTTCAAGATGCAGGGATAGAATTAGAATGATGGGCATACTTCCAACTACAAGCAAGATATAGGAAAGACAAAAAAGAGTGGGGTATAAAAATAGAACCGACAGAACTAGATAAAATTTTATTAGGTCCTGAGGATAAAATGATTAAAAAAATATATCACTTTCTTTTAGACCAGGCAATGTATGAAGAACAGGTCAAGGAGATCATGTTAATTTGGAGTAGGGATTTTGGTTTCAGTATCGACCTGCATATTTGGCAAGAACTGTGGGAAAGAAATAGGAAACTCACTCTAGCTACCTCGTACAAGGAAAATCTTTACAAGATGTTCTATAGATGGCACTCCCACCCGTAAGGTTAGCCAAAAATGGGTTCAAATATCTCACCTTTATGCTGGAAATGTAAATCAGCAATAGGATCATATTACCATATGTGGTGGGAATGCCCAAAGGCTCGTGAGTATTGGAACAGGACACGAAGTTGGTTGAAAGATATATTACTATTGGACTTAGAGTTAAAACCTGAACTCTTCTTGTTGGGAATAACTACAGAGAAATACGATAAGGGAACAATCTATTTGCTGTTACACATCTTGACTGCAGCTAGGCTTGTGTTTGCGCAAAAATGGAAGAGCAAAGAAATTCCCACAGAGGAAGAGTTACTATATAAAATATTAGCATGTGCGGAAATGGACAGGCTCACAATGGTATTGAAAGACAAATGTGGATCAGTTTATTTCGAAACGTGGGATAAATTTTACCGCTGGAGGGATTCGAGGAAGATGGTTGGGATTAAAGACTAGTGTTAAGATAGAAATATATGTTATTTTGGAATAAGTACTGTATATAAAACTTAGATGTATGTATGTAAAATGTGGAATAATTTGATAAGAATGTATATACTGGAATGTCACGTTATATCCAATGTTTTTTAATTGTATTATAAATAAAATTTTGTAAAAAAAAAATTTTTTTTTAAAAAAGAAAAACTATAGCCTTGGTGGCAAAGAAATAAATAATTACCTAGTTCATCCTAAATGAATTTTAAAAGTGAGGTTGAAACCCATTGTGATGAAGATAAAAAGCATGTTGCCATATATTATTACCATGCTCCAATTATTCCATTATTTGAAATTTAAAATTTCTATATATGTATTTGTATATATAATATTTATAATATATAAACTTTAAAAAATAAACTTAAATATTTTATACAAGCTTAATATTTTTACCTTATTCAATTATTTAAATATTCAACATCTTTTATCAGTCGGATTTCATCAAAGGAGGTAGAAGTGCCACCTTCAGTAAGGAAAGTAAGTTTTTTTTTCTTCTTTATATACCAAGATACAAATAGTTCCAGTTACCATTCTATGCTTAAATGCTAGATCAGCTTTGTGGAAAAAAATCTCTGTTATTATTTATTATTTTATTTATTTTATTATTTAAATTTATATACCACCCTATCTCCCTTACGGGACTCAGGGCGGTGAACAGGCAATAATAAAAATCACAATAAATATTAAATAAAAAGCCTGCTCTAAAATACCCCATATAAAAACCCCTACCAAAACACAATCAAAACTACGCCAGGCCGGCCGCATGGAATAGATGGGTTTTCAAGGATACCTTCTATCTTTATTTCTTAAAGGCATACATGCTGATGTGATATATTGAACTTTGATCACTGATCGTTTGAAAAGCAAACTATGACAGTTTAGCACTTCCCATGCTGCTGCTGTCTTCTACACAAATATATATAGTAATTGTGGCTGTACCTTTTGTTTATACTCGGAACTGTTCAAATTACATATGAGGTATAAGACGGGACTATAAAATTGACAGCTTTTACATTTTCTTTCTATCTATAGTCCAGTGATGGCGAACCTTTTAGAGACCGAGTGCCCAAACTGCAACCCAAAACTCACTTAAGTATTGTTGGGTGCCAGGTGGGCATGGCCCATTGGGTGGGTGCGGCCCATTGGGTGGGCGTGGCTGTGGTGCTAACGGCAGACTGGGTGGGACTAAAAAGTTCAATCAATCAATTCCAACTCTGCGAGATCTTTTTTTTCCCCACGAAAAGTTGAAATTGATTGAACCTTTTTTTTTTTTTTGCACACGACGGCGGAGGCCTAAAGTGAAAAGGTTTTATAAAACCCAGCTGAAGGCCTAGGACTGGGGCGACAGTGCGCGTGCCCACAGAGAGGGCTCTGCGTGCCACCTGTGGCACACGTGCCATAGGTTCGCCACCACTGCTATAGTCTGTTGCTTGAATTTAACTAGAAAACTAGTATTTGGTAACAGTGCTGCAGTTGAAATGAATGTATGGTTAATTCACTCATATTTAGTTTAAAAATTTGCCTACACTACGTTAAATTATTTCATGGAAAGAAACCTGCACATAATGGTTTCTTGTTTTTAACTGCAAACTGGAAAAGTTTCAGCTGATAGACTTTGATATTTGTATGTTCTGTATATATATCATGCTATCTTGTTTGGATGTAAACGGTATTGTACAAAATACAGAAAAGTTATAAGGATAAGCAAAAGAAATAGAGGCTTGAAATAAGAAGAGGAAAAGGTGTAATTAAAGTTTATTTAACTGATCCTTATTTAGCAGACTAGAATGCTAAATAAGCTTTTGCTTGGGTATCTCTCTGGAATAATGGGCATGTTTATTGCATCCAAAATAGTTCAGATTAAGCTATTTAATTTATCTTGCCTGTTTTTGAGGCTCTCATCTCCTCTAACCGATCATGACTTTTTCAGTCTTTCCCTCATTGTCTGTATACAAAAGTGCACACATATTCACATCCTCCCTTTGCTCCTCATACTTTCTAAGTTGTAGTCTTCCATATGTCTAGGACGTCATTAGATGGGTCCAGTGATATTAACTCTTCCAGCTATCAAGGCTTTAGTGTCAATTGAGGCTTTCACATACAGTATTATGTTTTAGCAATATAGTGAACGTACCTTGCAACTCTATATTTTGTTGCCTGCAGTCCACCAACTAGGAGACATATGTAGCATACAGAATGTTTAGATTTTGATTGTTACAGATTCTTGTTAGAAGATATTATAGCAGAGGTAGGAAATAAGTTATTGTTGAGCCCGTTAAAAATCCTGCTCTGTTCTTGTGATTTATCATCATCTTGTGATTAATGAAACCTAGTAATAATCCTTTTTGAAAAAAGCTGTACAGTTAAAAAGTTCTAAATTCTGTAGCAAGGAAGCAAGAAACACAATAATATGAAATAATTACTTTTACTCTGGGTTTTTAGTTTATTATATTGTAAATATTTCTGAATTATATGTAGACTGAAACAGCATCTGGCCCAACAAGGATATCACTGATAAGTCCACCGCAGAATGGACATATGGGTAAGAGTAAATATTGTTTATTTGTTGAGATTGAACAAGTTTAGCATTTCATAATAATTCTTTTTTTCCTATATGTTTCATATTCTGCTGTCTGCTCCATGGCATTTAGTGAAGGATGGATGGATGGGTAGATATTACTAATTTTGTTTAATGATCAGGATTTAAAAAAGAGAAAAAGTACAGCTACAAATATGGTAAATAGAATAAAGAAATTATATAACAGTGAGTAAATAGAATGAAATAAATTATATAATAGTGCACACTATTATTTAGTCAAATTGTTAGATAAAATTTGTGTCCCAGTCCAAAAGGAGAAGCAAATATTCAAGTTATAGTAAAATAATTTGACAATATAAACATAAATCTTAATAGTCATAGCAACTTCATTTAAGTTCCCATATAGGAGTCCTAGGGCTGGGTTATTGAATCCGGCCCTAAAAAAGAACCTTAATTGTGATAGAGAAGTTAACAAGCAGATATAAGTTGATTTCTGCACTCAGACATTCAGTGTCCAGTTTGAGCTGCAGTCATATATTGCAATTTCTGAGGTCATGTGAGGTCCTTTGCTTAATGATCTGTGTAGTCCTCATTTAACAATGGCATCTGGGACTACTGGAACTGCTGATACTAAGCAACACCATTATGTGATATTGCGCTTTACGGCCACGTACCTTTGCCATGACAATTCCAATTCCAATTGCTGTCATAAGCCCAGGTCTACATATTATGTATATGTATAATAATGTATTTTCATTGTTGTGTTTGGTCGCCATTTTATATTTTATATATTGGGTATGTTTTAATGTTATGTGAAGGAGTTTTAATTTATCATTTGCTTGTCTATTGTATGCTGCCCAGAATCACGCTATTTGAGTTGGGCAGCACTATAAATTATTAAACGAATATATGCACTCAATGATTCTGTATCTTGCAAGATCACATCTTGGTATTGAAAAACCTTTATTGAAGCTCATAAACATAGAAACCTAAAAAAGGATGGGATCCTTTAATGATTATGGAGAGGTCTGTGCTAACATAAGATCTGATGCACTTACTCCAAATAATTTTTGAAGTTTGCAATATATTTAATATATTAAGTTAATCTGGAATATTATTTATAGGTAGTGTTACATGCAGAAGTTCTCAATTATCTGGAATGACATTTCAAAGAAACCCAGCAGGATATGTAAGGTAAAATAAACTGCAGTGGGATTCAAAAAGGGGTATCTTTTCTCATTTGGTATTTAATGCTTATTTCTGCTGCCCATAGCAGAAGGTTTGATTGGCTTTGGTTTATTAAGATTTCTTGACAGAATCAGTATACTGTGAAATGTCAGGCAATGAGTTTTATGAAAACAGGTACTACTATCTATATTTTTCCTTTATAATTATTGAATTAAATATAATTACTGAATTAAACAGAAACTTTCCTTCAACTATTAGCATCTTTCTTTTGGCTTATTTGAATTTATAGCAGTAAGTCTACTGCATAAAAGAAATAAAGTTTTAGTGTCACTATATTCTCTAACACAGGTGTCCCCAACCTACAGTATGGGCCGCAGCCCGGTACCGGGCTGCAGGGTCTTGGCCAGCGGGCCGCAGAAATGGCTGACTAGGATGCATACCCGTGGGCACGCATTTCCCCCCACTCATGCCCGCAGCCCCGTTTGCCTATGCACGTGGGCGCAAACGGACGCTAGCGTAAAGTGGGCCGCTAGAATGGGTGTGTGTGCGTGGCCCATTCACGTATGCATGAACGGGCATTAGCCACTGCAGGGGTGCGTAGCTGTTCACAACACGCATGGTACCAGCGCATGCTGCATGCATGAATGTGGCCACTAGTACTGCGCCAGTGGACGTGGCCTTGCTTGCATGCGTGCACGCACACAATAATTTGGAAGCTCTCCCCTCTGGGCCGCGAGCCCAGAAAGGTTGGAGAACTCTGCTCTAACAGGACTGTTCCCATTATATCTATTTTGTCATTTCCTGAATAATGACATTTCTCAATTATTCAGTTTGAAATAATGGAACAAGTACACCGCTACTGTAGTTAAAATATGTATTCTGCTTTCACTGCTACATAATGTTCTTGGTCATTTTATTACTAGATCATCTCCATTAAAAATGCTCAACAGTGGGAATTCTTACATGTCGCCTTTTGTATCATCGCAAAATAGTAGAAATCATATTCCAAATACTATTGGACAGAAATCTACTCAGCATTATCAGTCCACATCTGCATCTTCACTCTCATCTGGGATAAAACACCCAATCACTCTTGTTAACCTTTTACAAAGGCAGCATTTAGGTAAGTGAATTCCATGAAGAAGTAGAAATAATCCTAGCCAACATTAACTTGCTGTTTGGTGTAAAATGTAATCTTTGGGACAATGGTAATACGCTCTGATATTGACAAGTGATTGTGTCTTTGTTTAAAAATACTGGATATTTATCTGGGCTTCAGCATCATCATATTGTATTATGACTCTTATTTGTCTAGTGAGATGTTGTTTTCCCTTTTCCTGCCCCTTCTGCAACCGTTACACGTCTTCCAAATCTGCTTTGAAAGGTTTTCTAATCTTTTGGAATAGATTTGGAGAAGAGGATAAAAGGGATACTCATTTTGCCAATGATGTTTGTTTGTTCTCCTTACTGCAGATTCAATCTTGAATGCAGTCACCTGCTGCTTCTGCAACTAACCTATCTTGTATTTAGGCAGACATGGCCTTGCCTACAAGATGCAAAGTAATATTTATTGTTTATGTACCGAAGTTAAAAAAAAGAATCAAAGCTGCCACAGTAAAGATTTACAGCTATGATTGCAGGATTGAATCTGAGTTGGTCACCGGAACCAGAGGTTTGTTCCTGGAGATTGAGAAAGGTTGCATATTAACAGAGGGATATAATCAAGATCATGTGAAGTATTAATACCACTTTACAAGGCCTTGGTAAGGCCACACATGGAATACTGCATCCAGTTTTGGTCGCCACGATGTAAAAAAGATGTTGAGACTTTAGAAAGAGTGCAGAGAAGAGCAACAAAGATGATTAGGGGACTGGAGGCTAAAACATATGAAGAATGGTTGCGGGAATTGGGTAAGTCTAATTTAATGAAAAAAAGGACTAGGGCATGACACGATAGCAGTGTTCCAATATTGCAGGGGTTGCCACAAAGAAGAGAGAGTCAACCTATTCTCCAGAGCACCTGAAGACAGGACACGAAGCAATGGATGGAAACTAATCAAGAAGAGAAGCAACCTAGAACTAAGGAGACATTTCCTGACAGAACAATTTTTATATTTCTATTTCCTGAGAATGGGCTCCAGCACAAGTCCAAAAGCTTGGAACTTTTGCTTCCGGTAACCGACTGGATCCGATCCTGCAACATTATTTTGGGACACGTATATTTGCCTTCATTTGACACATACTTTTTTTATAAATCAATTATTCATATAAACAGAAATAATTACATCATGTATAGTAAGATCTTGAATTATATGGTTGTTATAGAGTCTGGTTCACAGAAATATGCACATCATTTTGTACTTGACTGATATATATAAAACTTTTGACATATGGCAAGAAGTGTTAATAGATATTTTTTGATAGTTAAATTATCTTCCTGCTATAATTCTTTACATATATTTTACAAATTGAACATTTTTATGATAAATGTGGCTCTTTAAGCATTTGTAGTTAAATGCCTGCCATTTTAATTTGATTTTTGTCATTACTGTCTCAAGGCAACTTGATTACAATTAACAATTCAATATTTCATTTCAGAGATAAACATTCTAGTTTGAATTTCCCTTTTATAGGAGCTACTAATCTTCCTGGATATTCATTACAAAAATAAAATTACCTGCAACCTTCGTTAGAGAGGAAGAACTCATCTATTCTATATTTTATTTTTTTATAGAAATATACAATGCATACCATTCTAATACTTGATCTGGTTTGATTAAACACTATTTGAGATAAATCTTTCTTGTTGTTTCTATTTATTATGCTTTTTCCCCTGGATGATCTTCCCTCCCCCATAATTATGAATTTTTTGCAACTTCACTTTGATCAATTTAACAGATACAGAACTGTTTTTTAAAGTAATATGGCACCCTCTCTTATAAGAGTCACCAAAAGTGATTATATTTTTCATTTTGCCTGTTTGGACTACCTTCTGATTTCCAGTGTTTCTGGCTTCTATCTGAGCCCAAGTCAACTATCTTTGAAGGATTTGAGGCAACCTGAAACATTTTCTGAAACAAATTGCATCTTCTTTACAATGTGAAGCTTTTGCTGAGGCAAATCCAAGCTGCCTCAAAAGGCCTACGATTTGCTGCTATTCAGTCTCAGAGATCCAACTTTTTGGATCTCTGCCCTTTTGGGATGGTTAATAAATCTCAAGGAATGGGCCAATTTACTAATATTGGGAAGGTGAAAAAGACATTCTGTTTTAAATTCTACTCTTCGACACATTTGCTCTTGAATTTTTCACAGATATGTTCAATAAATATTTGGAAATATTGTAGTAAAGCAGCCCCATTAGAACAGAGGAATGAAATTTGTTTATCATTTAACAGGAATGCAAATCATTAACAGAGGGATGCAGTATGTTTAGTCTCAAAGAATATTACAAAAAAGGCCAAAGGCCAAAAATATTTTGTACTGGGTTGGGCATTTTTTGCCCAAAGAAGTCTGCAGCCAAAAAAATGTCCAATTCAGTACTGCTACAATGATGGAGAGGTGATATTTTCAAAGGTTTATTGAACGTGTGTGAAAAATTCAACAGCCTATGTTTCAAAGAATAGGAAGTAAAGTCAGGACTTCAAGTGCTAGAATTTAATGGAATTATACTTAGACTGTAGTTCACTTATTCATTCACTGGCTGAATTACAGTATATTCCTTGACATTTACCATTTATGGGGTAGAATTATCAATTGATTATGAATGATTAGAATAAAAGCATCTACAACTAAACTACACAAAGTAAGCATTGTCAAGTTCGTGTGTTTCATACTTTATTTTTGAGTTTTGTTTTGTTTTGTTTTTCTATTCAAGAAAAATGTCAGGCACTGTTTTTCAGTTAAACTTAAAATGACTTCCTGGTGATGAGAAGAAGGTGGGGATTGGCTGGGTGCTAGAAAACTTGTAGAGGGTTGAAGCCATAGTGCTCCAATTTACCTTGTTCTGTTGGTAGAATTTGTCAGAATGTTTTATGCTCTTGGATTTTAGTTTTCACCTAAATCTTGCTTGTAAAATGAATAATATTGGAAACTATTGCATCAGTCATGCAGTTACTGTAAATATTCGTCACAAATGTGTGTGTGTGTGTGTGTGTGAAAGAGTGTATGTCTGTGTGTCTGTCTGCTTTTGAGTCAGTATTGATTCCTGATGACTGTCTGGACTAGTCTGAGCATTTGGCAAGATTTCCTCTTGCCAAATGCTCAAACTAGTTTGCTTTTGTCTTCCTAAGCTGAGAGAATGAGTGGTCCAAGATCACTGAGCTGGCTTCATGCCTAATACAGAACTAGAATTCATGGTCTCCTGGTTCTAGCCTGGTGCCTTAATCACCACACCAAAATGACTCTCCATTACAAACTTGCATCTCTCTCTATTAATGAAATATGCAAGAATCTCTCATCTGCTCTGTCGGTGTGACAGGTATTAGTTCACTGCCCAAAGAATGCTTGTTAAGATCAAAAACTGCATGTGCACTTCTACAGATATGCAGGAACAAAACCAATCTACTTGCTTATTCGCTCCTAAATGTACAATGGAAATGGAAAAGTACACAGAGATAATAAAGTTACCTTATCTTCAATCTTGTTTTTTCTCTAAGAACACAAAGGAGGGGAAATGTTAAAATAGGAGCGGCATTGGCTTTTGGGTGCAATTCAGTGTGCTGGTTGTCCCTTTTAAAGCCCTTCATGGTTCAGGGTCTGGATATCCATGGGTCTGCTTTCCTGAATATCTGTCCATAGATCAAGCAAGTGAGCTTTCTTTATGTCCCCATTCCTCAAATGTTCATTCAATCCTTCTTTTTAGCATTTAGGGAGTTGACTAAAATCTGGTTATTTAAACAGATCCTGAGGTCTAAATGATTGTTTTTCCCCTCTCGAGTGATTGGAATTATTTATTATGTTTTTCTGATGATATTTAATGCCTGGGTTTTATATAGGCAATTTTATTGATTTGTTTGCATGACTGTATATTGTCTTTTGCTTTTATCCCAGTGGGAATTGTACATCATTCAGAATTCCTTTGGATTGGACAAGCCTATAGCCTTATACTATAATTAACATCAAATAAAGTATGTGCTTTTTGTTGATCTTTTTTTTTTATAGATATTTTATTGGTTTTTAACTATAACAATCTCCAGTGCCTGGTGTACAGCGTGTTGTCTTGGTTTATATTTTAACAAGAAAAAAAGGACAGTAATAATTAATTAGCAGTCAATAATGATTAAATTTGATAATTCCATAGTTAATATATTAATTAATGATACATTTCTTTGATCTTCCCTTCTCCCATTTGTATTTTCCTTCTTCAACCTTAGCCAAAATATAATTCTTAATATTTTCAATATATAAATGATTAGGTATAGGAATTTTTTATTTTTATACAAATAACAATAATCTCTGTATATAACATTTTTTTCAGCTTATATTATTCTCATAACCATCATCTCATTAGTTCAGCATACATCCTATTTTTATAATTTTTGTTCGCTTAGATTCCCTTATATTCAATCTTAAAAATCACACACAAGCTATTATTTCATTTGATCCTTTTCAATACAATTGAGAAGACTCAATAAAATTGAGATTCAGGCCTTCATCAGCATCAATATATATTAATTACACTGTCAAAATAACAGCAACAGATTTTGCTGTCTGGCTGGTGCTATAAAGAATTAATTTGCTTTCATAACTATAAAAGCAAGCAATAAAATACTGATAACATAGTTACTCCAAATATTTCTTACATACTCCACTTGTACAGTGGAGAAATTGTTATTTCATGATGATGTAATCATGTTGTAACTTTTCAGTCGGTACCTATTTCTAAATAGCTGGTTGAGGAATATTAGGCAGTGATTAAAGTGTTTCTTTGACCTGCCTTAGGCTGAGTGAAACTTGCGTCAAGACTAAGATTGATTCTCCACGACATTTACTGTTAATCTGAATGATGTAATATAAATGGGAAGTATCATCCAAATCAGCGACTATAAGACAAAGCACTCACATTAGTTTGCAACTGTTGTTGGAGATAAGTTTTATTCTAGTTTTATATTGCTACCACTTTTTAAAAAGAAATTACCTGGAAAGAAGCCCCTTGGGCTGGTATATATATTATGTTCTACAAGTAACCCTCAATTTAGGACCTTAAAGGAGCCTGCCCATTATGGTTACAAGTGGTGACAGCCATTAAGTGAGATGGCCTAGCTCAGGGGTAGGCAACCTTGGCTCCTTTATGACTCATGGACTTCAACTCCCAGGAACTCTCAGGAATTCTGGGAGTTGAAGTCCATGAGTCATAAAAGAGCCGAGGTTGCCTACCCCTGGCCTAGCTTAATGAACTCCATTCCCTGCTGTTCCTGATGTGGTCATGGAGCAATCACATGGCTCATTAAGCAGACCACAGGGTGCTACATGAGTGCGGGATGCCCAGGGTGACCTAGCATAGGCCCAGGCCTGCCTATCCCAGGCCTTCTAAGGTGTCCCCCACCCCCAAGACACCCCGTGCTTCACTTCCTGCCCTTCAGAGGTCCCCATAGCTTTTGAGCCTGCTTTCTGCTGCCTGAGTCCTTATAGGCCTTTAATCCCCCACTGATTCCCTGCAGGGATTGGGCTTCCTCCATCACCCAACACACACTTCCCTTTTGAAGAGCTACAGAGCTTTCTGTAGCATTGCTCAGACCACATTAGGGAAGCAGAATTTATTGTTTAATTGCTTGGCCATACAGTGCAATTCCAGAAGAGGTCATCATTTCCCAAGTGACAACAATTCAAAATGGCTGCTCAGAATATGGCGGCTGCTTCCAGAATTGCACTACATAGCTACACAACAAGCAATCTATTTTGTTTCCATAACCCAAGCTCTGGAGATCTTTAAAAAGTAAGTAAGGAGGAGGATGTGGGCCCGGTGGGCTGGGAAGCAGGCCTGAGGCGGGGGGCAATGGGATAGAGATGGGAGGGCAGTCTGGCAGTATCCCTGTGGTCAGAAAGGGCAAATAACTGGGAGTGCTGCAGCGGCCATAACTTTGGAACCAGGTCATAAGTAGCTTTGGGGGGGATCCTCCGTAACTTTGAATGTTGCTAAGTGACCAGTCTTTAAGCGAAGACTACCTGGAAGTGCAACTGGAGCTCTAATTATCATTTATAGATGCAAATTCTGAGACAATATTTATAGATATTTTTTTTAAAAAAAAGATTATATGACTGGGTATTATTACTGACATTTGTTGTTGTTAGTTGCGAAGTCGTGTCCGACCCATTGCGACCCCATGGACACGTTCCTCCAGGTCTTCCTGTCTTCTACCATCTTCTGGAGTCCATTTAAGCTCACGCCTACTGCTTCAGTGACTCCATCCAGCCACCTCATTCTCTGTTGTCCCGTTCTTCTATTGCCCTCCATCTTTCCCAGCATTAGGCTCTTCTCCAGTGAGTCCTTCCTTCTCATTAGGTGGCCAAAGTACTTGAGTTTCAACTTCAGGATCTGGCCTTCTAAAGACTGACATACACAGCTGTAATTCTAAATAATATGTTTTTAAAAATGTATTTCAGAGATGATATACCTTTGCCTCAGCTCAACATAATTAAGCTTGGTCCCACACACAAATTCATACATATTCAGGAAAATATGCTAAATTACTGGGGCACAAGGTTCACTGAACACTGATTTACAATCAAGTAAATGCGTATAGGTTTGTGCTACAAACTCCTCTACAACTTCTTCTCATCAATCTAAATTCGCCGTGTTTTTCATATTGTGTTACATACTCAATTTCAAAAGCAGATACAGAATTTTAACATTCATGTTATTGAGTTGACAGAAAAAAAAAAGTTCCATAGAGTCCTTCCATTAAAGAAGGAAGAAACCTTTTATTTTAATCAATCGGCAGAGTTTCAGGCTGTTTACTTTGCACTCATTTTGGCTTCTAGCATTACAATCTTCCTCAAATGATTTATTTTCTTCTTGGAAGAAAGTTCTGCTCTTTTACCACAGATTAAGTAATTCGTACTCCCAGAGGCAGTTGTGTAATCAATACACACCAGGATGTAGCGTGTGAAGACTAGTGATTCATGACTGTTTTCTCAGCACTTTTTTCTTTATTGAGCAAGAGAAAGGGGCCAGCTAATAAACTGACTGCACAAAACTAGAGCTGCCTTTTGAAAGGATTCTTGAGAAGGCAGAGACTGCTGGCAAGAGAAAAGAATGGCTGAAGAAAGTAACAGTTTACTGCAACAAATTAATAAGCTATTTGATGAGAATAAAGACAACAAGGATGAAGAGCTTTTTGTTACTTTCAAAGGAGTTTTATATCCTAATCGCCTTTGTAGTGCAGAAACTTTTGAAGCCCTGGAAACTATGGAAGCAAGAAAGGATGATATGCTGGTCATTGCTTATCCCAAATGTGGTGAGTATCTATTCTTTCTTTCTTTCTTTCCTTCTTTCTTTCTTTCTTTCTTTCTTTCTTTCTTTCTTTCTTTCTTTCTTTCTTTCTTTCTTTCTTTCTTTCGCAAGGGAAAGAGGAACATTATAGCTTTTTTATCACTTTTTTCAAGTTTATCCCCCATTTTTCTGTCTCGGAGATAATCTCAAGTTTATCTGCAATATATAGACTTCCCCAAAATGACATCCTGGAAATACCTTGAGTTTCAATTGTCATCTCCCTCAGCTATATGGTGGGAGGGTAGCATTTATCAATCCAAAAAACAAATCTAGAAGGAATGTGTTTGGGGAAGGCTGGACAATGGCTGGGCACCAAGTGAAACTGCTCAGCTTTTTGTGATCCTAGAAGTCAATGAATAATTTGCAAAAGCTGCATGTTATATTCTGTTAAAAATTTAACCAAACAAAATACTTTTATTTTTGTGTCCATCCCTCAAAAGTAATGTAAATATGCTTGAGGATGGCATTTACAAAATTTAGATCGTATGATGTCTTACCCTGTTAACTGATCATTTGGGGGGTTTTTTGGCTAAGAAGGACCACCATAGAGGTAGTCCTTGATTTGCAAACATTCATTAGTAACTGTTTGCAGTTATAATAGCACAGAAAAAAGTGAGTTGCAACTGGTCCTCATGCATATGACCGTTGCAGCATCCCCACAGTCATGTTATCAAAGTTCAGATGCTTGGCAATCTGCATGTATTTACAATTGCAGCATTCTGGGATCATGTGATTGTGATTCGTGACGTGCAGTCAATGGAGGAAGCTGGATTCGCTTACCAGCCGCATTAATTACTTAATTACAGTGATTCACTTAACAACTCTGGCAAAAATGGTTGCAAAATCAGATACATCTCACTTAACAATTGCCTTGCTTAGCAACAGAAATTCTGGCCTCATTTGTAATTGTTCGTTAGGACTATCTATATGCAGGGTTTTGTTTTTTTTGTTTTGTTTTTTAAAAAAGCATGTTTTCAGACAGGCTGGCCCCAATCCTTTAAAAAAAAAAATTGGTTTGAAGCTAACTACACCTAATTGAATGCAAAATTTAATTTTTAGAAAAATATTATTTATCAGGAAATAATTTAACAAATATTCCTACCGTAGTTATATCAAGAAAGCTTTTCTGTTGGCTGGACATTGTAATGAGGATATGGTTGGCTGGATCCCAGAGTCATATGTAAGAAGGCAGTGTAGAAATTGGAAAAATAAAGGAAAAATAACACAAGCTTGTATATTGTGGGCCCTAACTCCTGGAACTGGATGAATGACTAGACTGAATTGAGAAGCTTGTGTGTTGAAAAGGCAGGAATTCAGACCGAGAGTACTCCTTGATTGCTCCTTGCCCCTGGCACCACAGGGAGCCAAAGCACTCTCAGTTGTTCCTGTCACTATGAATAGTGCAAAACAGGGACAGCCTGGCCACAGTAATTCAGACTTTGGTCATTGACCACATTCCAACAAAGCGGAACTGCCTCTCTGAATGACATACAACTTCCGAAGATGGCAAAATGCAGTTTCTAGATAACACCCAGAACTCAAGCAAATATTATGGCGTTTATAGAATGTTTTGCCTTTCCGTGCCTTTGGCTCCTGGGCTTCTTTGAAGAGACAAAGAAGCCCTTTGATATTTTTCTCAGTTGTCCCTCAATGGATTTATTTTCTTACATAAAATGAGACAGATCCACACCATAAGGATTACTATTGAGGCCTGGAACAAAGACCTGTATGCAAACAATTTAATTTTTCTTTTGCATGAAGTGGGAAGCAAGATTTGGGGCAGCTCAAGTTAAAGCAATGGTTCTTTGCTTTTGTTCTCAGCATTTTAAAGTTGGCAGATTTAAGGATGGTTGTGGATCGTCTTCAGGCTGCTGTTGGACTGGGAAGTGGAAGAAATGGTGGGGTCAGGATACTATAGAGAACCTCCTGTGACACATCTACTGTAAATCTACTGCAATCTTGCACTAAGGCTGTTTGAACATTTTATCCCAGTTGGTGACTTAGAGGTCTTCCCCAAATTCAGCACCATGTACTTAAAAAAGGAATCAACAGAGGTGCTGTCTCACCTTTGACCTTTAGAGGACCTATGAAAAAGAGGCAAGGGAAGGAAGAAAAGAGAAAAGATGACGTTTCGTAAAGAGGTAAGGAAGGTATTGAAAGCACCAGGAGATGATGATGGTGGTGATGCCTCCTTGGGAAGGACTCAGTAGGTGAATAAAAATGCCAAATCCAGTCTAAACATCTGGCTGACAGTGCAGCCAACCATAATAATAATAATAATTTTATTAAATTTGTATGCTGCCCAACTCTCAACGACTCAATGTGAAGATAGAATAACAGTAAAATGGATGCATGGATGGAGCAATTATAAGAGCACAAATGCCTACAAACCCCAAGAAGGCACCTGACTCAGCCTCTACTGGTGCTACTGGTTGAACTCTAGCTAGTATGGGCTGTGTATATCAGGATCACTGCCTGCTTGTCACTTGGATCTCGGGTGAAACAGCAAACCTGAGATTCACTTTCTAGTTACTCACTTTCTACCAAAAGTGAATAAATATTAAGTATTATATCCAACTTTTAAGTTTTATATCCAAGCAGTGTCAACACATCACAAAATGTACAAGCTAAAGTCTAAATTTTCTAGACTTTTCTCAATCATGGCCCAGTGGTGGTTGGCATGCTTCCCTGGATTCAAGAAAACATGTTTGGGTTTGTGCTCGTGGTTATAAGGTTAATGCAATCTGTAATCTAAATGCAGCTTACCTGTTTTCTCTTGTAGGTACCAACTGGGTATTTCAAATTCTAACTGAAATGGTAGCTGCAATTTCTAGTAATAAGGAGTTATCACTACCAAAACACCACTTATTGCTTGAATTTGGAGGCCCAGAAAAATTCCTGGTCAGTATGAATTCAGTCTTTGCCTAGAATAATATAAGTGGTTAAATAAGCTGGATAATTTATCCTGCTTCAACATATGGCAGCACCAGAGCTGAGTTTAACTGATTGGACCCTAGAGTCCTGGTTGTAAGCTACACTGAGGATCTGAAAAAAATATTCTTGTGTAAGAAAATGCCAGATTGTCGTGAGCCAGAAAAAGCGACATATATGCATTCATGTAAGTCATCAGGAAGTGAAGTCAGACCTGAAGATGATTTTATTTTTATTTGACAATCTACAGCACAGCTCCAATATATATTACTGCATTGTTTTGATAGAGTTAGAATCTTTGGATTTATGAGCCTGTTCTAGATGAGGGTTAAAGAAACAGAAAATCTGACAGAGATACTGAGATGCAAATTCTGTTTAAAAGCCTTTCAAAGTTACCGTATTTTACTTAGCCATTCCAAGGGTTTTGAAAGAATGTACTTCTAACTAACCAGCCTAATCTCCAGTCTGGTTTTATGTTTTGGTATGTTTGTGGAATTGCTTTGTGTATGCAAAAGAAATATGTAAGTTGAGCTGCCTCTCCAAAGCAGAAGGCAGGCCAGGAGACTTGGGTTACAGACAGAGGAGATTTGGGTGGTCATTAATACCATCTACATAACAAAGAAGCTAATGTGGATTTGCTAATGCAGTTATGTTTGCAGCAAACTGAACAGGTAATCCTCAGTTATGATCACAATTGAGCCCAAAATTCTTCAGCAGAATTTTAGCATCTTTTGGTTTTATTTCAGAAAATGAAAGAACAACCATCTCCCCGTTATTTTGTAACTCATCTCCATTATGATAACATTCCAAAATCCTTTCTGGAGAACAAAGTGAAGGTAGGGAACCAATTTCACTGTAAGTACAATTGTCCAACAGAATTACCTGGTCTCATCTCAATATATAGATACTAAATATTATACATTTCTGAAGGTCACAAAAAATTTAGCTCTCCTATATCCTCAACATGGTTAAAAGCAATACTTCTATTATGATCGATGAATTAAACCATAATATAAATAATCATATCTTTTTCTTCAATATTTATCCAAAGTAATTGAAATTCTGAAGATTTCTTCAATTAAGAATGTTATTGAGACATACACTCAACATATGTACCATATATTGCTGTTCCCATTTTCTCTCTCTCTTTCTTTCTTTCTTTCTTTCTTTCTTTCTTTCTTTCTTTCTTTCTTTCTTTCTTTCTTTCTTTCTTTCTTTCTTTCTTTCTTTCTTTCTTTCTTTCTCATTCATTCATTCATTCATTCATTCATTCATTCATTCATTCATTCATTTTAAATGCTGCCCATCTCCCTGTTAAGGCAACTTGATGTAGCTATCTTCCTTGTAGTATAGAAATACCTCTTCAATCTTACTGGGAGTAAAGGGGTGGTAATCTTGCATATTATAACAACTTCCCACTCTGAATTTGCATTTATATCAAAAAAAGCCTGAAGCTCCAAGGCTCTATTGCTCTGATATCTTAAAATGTTGCTACATATTGTGAAGTTGAATAAAATAATTGAAGCCAAGTCAAAAACATTTGATTACATTTACATGTACCTACATTTACAATTAACTTTAAATAAAATGTTTTTGTCTTGGCCCCATATATAACTGTTTAGGGTGTGATTCTTGGTATGCCACCATTCAAAGGCCAAATGCAAATTTTGGCATAGAAAACACAACCCTGATTTATGTCTTAGTTTCATTATATAAACACTGCGAATATCTACTGGCCGTTTATAATTCTTTTAAGTCATGTTTAATTATCATATATCTGTTTAAACAGATGCTAGTGGTATTTCGAAATCCCAAAGATACAGCTACATCCTATTATCATTTTTGCAACAAAAATCCTTTGCTTCCTAATGCCAGTTCCTGGGATGATTTCTTTCAAAAGTTTATGAATGGTGAAGGTATGTTATCTTTATTTATTTATAAAATATATCGGTTGCCATCTTACCATAAGGTAATTCTGGGTGGCTTACAGTAAAAAAAATATTTACATTAAACATAAATTAAAACCAAAGATTAAAATATAAGGGCACGTGAAGAGCGCACGGGGAGGGGAGTGGGGAGGGAGGTGGGATCTGTTGTTACTACTCAATCAACCATCTCCAATATGCTGTTTCCCCATTGGTGCCCCAGGCCAACTGGCAGAGCCAGCTCTTTAGGCCCTGACAAAAGGATAAGAGGACTAGGGCCAACCTCACATCCTCACAATCTCAATATGTATTCCTTTTGATCTTCTCAAAGCCTCTCATCTATAATTCTGTTTAGCCTGAAAATATTTTCCGTTAAATTTAAATCTGGTCCTATCTAAGTGATTGCATAGATTAGAACATAACTTTTTTTTCTTTAATACAAAGGAAGTATTTTATTGGGACTTGAACTTCAAAAAGCTGTCCATTATTTATGTTTTTAGCATATTTCTTATTTCAAGCTAGTTCTTCTTATACATTTTAATACCAGTAGTAAAACTAACATGCATGAGCAACTTTAAAATGGCAATTTATTTAATTCATATGGTATATAAGAAGCAAACTGCTGTAGCAGTCCTGGTTACATAAGTAAAACTACGAATGAGTATATTTGCAATAGGTATACTTTTACTACTTTGGAAAACATTCCAAAGATAATTTGTGTATAAATATTGTAGAAACCACATCATGGCACAGATAGTGATTGTATATATTTCATTTCAGTGGCGTGGAATTCCTACTTTGACCATGCTCTTGCTTGGGACAAATATATGGATGAAGAAAATATAATGATAATCACTTATGAAGAACTGAAAGAAGTAAGCCTTTTAGAAATTAAAATAATATTTGTATTAGACATTCATTTTTCTGTAGCCTGTAGCTATGGAGGAAACCTTCTCCAGCATTCCCCAATACAAGCAACTTCTATATGTGCAAATAGGCATCTATGGGAAAGGGCAAGAAAGGAGCAAGTGTCAAAAAAGTGCATTATAGTATCTTTTTTTTTTTGAAACACATTTTATTGGTTTTTTAAATCTTAGAAAAAGGTGCTCAGGACACACCGTGGTGTTTGGGTAATCACACATTCAACAATAGAACCATATATAAATAAGTCAACTCAATACATTCAATGCCCCCTCTCTATTTCCCTCAACTAGCATAATACGTTTAACATATTCCATTTCTGATTTAAAGTTCTATAACTGCTAAACCTGTTTTAAAACTTTATAAATTTACAATTACCATAATCAAATTTAACTTTAAATCAACAAGTTATCAATTCAGGTATCCCTTACAGCTATATTCTAATTCTTAATCTCTTATATCCCTCTTTTTATCACAAGTCTCATTTATTTCTTCTTCCACTACACAATACATATCCTAATTAAGATAAAATATTAATCTATCCTATACATATATACTCCATCAGTCGATCAATCTCTTTAAAATAACAAAATAGTGTAAGTCTTAACTCATTTCAATTCATTAAACAAAATTCAAATTTCATGTGCCTTATCACATCTATATTATAATACAGAAACATCATCCTACTAATTTAAAACAATTACTTATTAAAACAATCCAACTCTAAAAAGCCAACATTTTTTCCATTCCAATACTTAATGATTTTCATGAAAATAAACCTATTATTCCAAAAAATACATTCTTAATCTAATTAAAACAACTGTTCTAATAATCAACCCTTTTTTTTACTTCTAACTCTAAATCTTAATCCTTAAAACTGTCCATAAATCAACATTGCCTTTAAATCCATTACACAATTTTAAATTTCTCTTTTCAGTCTTATTCTGGCTTTTTTTCTGTGCCAGGCAGGTTTCCATAACCAAGCTTCCCTTTCAGCCAATAGATCTCTCTTCATTGCTTGTAGTGCCCTTTGAAACAATAGGAACCCCATCCTCTGCATTAGGCATCTATTTCTCTCATCCTTAAAGCTTCGTTGCTTTAAAGTTTCCAGTCTCAATCTTTGATTCTTCTGGTCCTCAAAGCTGTAGATGGAATATTTATAAGATAAAATAACTTCATTTATCTCAGTTGTTTCCTTTTCTAGTATGTTTTGATTTATAGAATAGTCAGATGTAGTCTGGAGATCAGTTTGAAGATTTGAAGTACAGCTTCTGGATCTTAATTCTGTAGTAAACTCTTTCACTGTAGCACATATTTCTGCAGTGGCCTCATAAATCTTTTCCAATATAAGTTTACAGTTTAATTGTAAATGAGCTTTCTCCATTTTGGTAGTGATTAAAGAAAGTCTCTTTTTTCTTCTTGTGGAGGCTGTGCTTAATAAAAAATAAACGGTATCCACCCCCACAACTGTCACAGCTGCATCAGCTTATCTTTTCTCTTGAAAAGTAATTTGAAGGTCCATCTATATTCTATTCCATCTCCAAAGAATAGCCAAAAGTTGCAATATTAGATTTTCGCCACTAGATGTCCTCAGTAAGTTGAAAAGAAAACTTTTCCAGACACCATTTTTTCTCCTTTTTTCTTTCTTTTGAAATATAATGTGAAAAAAGAAATAATCTTCCAGCATAAAATGATAGTACAACTCTTAAAAAAAGAAAAAGAATTTTTTTTTCTGTACCCCAAAGCATATGAAAATAAAATATAGTCTTTAAATTTTTTTTGTATTCTTTTGTTCAACGCCTTTCTTCCCAAACATGTAGAAGCTGCTTTTTCTAGCCAGGAAAATAATTCCAACAAGGCTCTTACAGGCAAAAAAAAAAAAGCAAAATAAAATGAAGAGGAGCAGGAAAAAGAAAAAAAAAGTCTCATCCGGATTCACCACAGTGGTTCTTACAGCTTAGATGTTCTTTGACTTGCGGTTTGAAGCGGCAGGTTGATCGGCCATTTTACTGGCCGATCTTCTTCTCCGTTGGCCCTCAGAGATAGCTCGGACAGCTGGAGGAGCCGCCACACCTCCGCAGCCGAGCAAAGCCTCCTCAACAGAAGTCGCACCCTCCAGGGCGACTTTCGACCCGCATAAGGGTCTACCGGCGGAGGGAAACTAGCCGACGAGGAGACAAGTCTCTTCGTACAGCTAGAGGCGCCGCGATCTGGAACTGGAAGTCGCATTATAATATCTTGATGCAAAGCCTATAACTTGTGCCTATTGTCAGGATACAAGTTCAAAAGGATGAAGTTTGCACAATGACATCACCATACATGCATGTCAGTGGTGGGATTCAGCCAGTTCGCACCAGTTTGGCAGAACGAGTAGCTAATTTTTTGTTGCCCAGGCCCAGAACGGACTTCCGGAAGCGGCATCCACACAGAGAACTGGTTGTTCACATATTTGAATCCCACCACTGATGCATGTCCATTTTTTTCACCACTATCATGAATAGTTGCGGACATTCCTGCTTTAGCTGTTCAGACTGATTGCTGTTCAGACTGATCCATATTTATGAGCTGGAATTGGCTCATAAATGGGGAACCCAGCTTAAAAGATCCAAATTTCCTTGCTTTCCCATATAAAATATCCCTGGAGGACAGCATCTGCCAGAAATGGCCAATAGATGCTGGCTGATCCTGTAACATTAATAGAATGATTGGTGAAGCATGCCGGAGTCTATACAGGGTAAAACTACACATTTTGTTGACTGCTTTAGGAGAACAGTGAGGACAACTTTAAGCTGCTTCAGGTATGGTTAGAGATAATGAAGGCAATGGCATGCATTTAAGAGAGTGCAGGGCACAAGTGGGAAAGACTTTCATTTTTTTTATCCTATCAGTATGTGTCATAGGATGACTGGGAAATGAGCTAGGCTGGGTTGACATATAATACTTTGCCACTGTTTGCCACATGTTTTCTTGGTTAATATGATAATCCATAAACTATGCTTTACGAATGGCTAGAATTATTCAACCCACTTAAACCACAAACAAACTTACTTTTAGTGCAGTATAAAAATCTAATCTTGTTCTTGTTTGGTCTCAGTGCTATGCTTTGACTTTTCTGTGTTGCAAAGCTTCATAATTAATATAAAGTGTATTTTCATTATTTAATCTACTTGATATCAAAATTATTTGGGTTAAATATTTTAAAATGAAAATATAAATGGTGTTTCTACAATTAGGGGCAATCCTAATTCAGGCTCTATAAATGCTAATGAGACTGAAGTACATATTAATAATTATATTTGCAAAAATGAAATACATATGTAAATATTTAATATAAACAGCGCAATGTGACCTTCAGAAATTAAAACCTTGTACTATAAACCCTGAAACCCTGAACATAGTAAGTTTCACATCTGCACATCATTTACTTCCTCTCATTAATAAAGACATTAATGCACTATAATACTGTACTGTACTTTTCTACAGCCTGGTTGGGGAATACTGCGAGTTGACGTTCATGCTTTTTACAGTTGCCAATGTTGAGGAACATTGTTCTAACTCATTCCATTCTTGGGTATCAAAGTAGTATACAGGTAGTCCATGCTCAATAACTGTCCCTTTTAGTGATCATTCATTATTAAGGTTCTGAAAATGTAACTTTACAAGTGGTCCTCATACTTAAGACCATCACAGCATCCCCACGATCATGTGATTGAGATTTAGGCCCTTTGCAACTGGAGGGTATTTACAACCTTCACAAAGTCCCATGATCACATTATTTCTTTTTCCATGCTTCACAGCTGGCTTCCAATAAACAGAGTTAATGAAGAAGCCGGCTGTAAAATCCCATCACAATCATGTGATGTCTCCCTTAACAACCATATTGCTTGGCAAACTGAGTTGTGGGTCCCAATTATTATTATTAAATGAAGACTACGTGTATTTGAAATGCTTTTAGAGGTGAAATAATTGATTGTACTATTTTACAGAACTTTCTGGAAGGAGTCAAACAAATTGCTGACTTTTATCAATTCCCTCTCTCTGATGAGATGATTAAGTCTGTTGCAGATAGTGCTACTTTTCAAGAAATGAGCAGGAAATATCCAGAAGTTGTGGGTCAATTTGCTTCTGTTCTTTTCAGAAAAGGTATTATTTATCTCAGGTTTCAAGACAGCTGTTTCTTCAAAGAACACACATGTCCTCTAGTGGACATAATTATTATTAGACGCAAAACTAAGGTTTATGATGTGCTGTAGTATCAGTACTTTGCGGGCCTATTTCAATGTTTTGTTATTCTGCTACATTGCAGAATAGAGGAACAGAAACACTTTAAAAGACCAGCAATGCCTTTTTACTTTTATCATTGTATGTAAAATACAAACCTGATCTAATCTATTTCATTTTTTAAATAAACAGATATAGTCATGAATCCTGCTACCACAGAGGCAACCTAACACCCTTCAAATGTTTTGGACTTTAATTACCCCTATCACCTCATTTGGTTTATTCTCAAGTATCTTAGGCTATAAAGCTTTACTATTTGGAATATCCATTAAATTCAACAGGGCTTATTTCTGAGTACTGTAGAATTATGTATGAATACATTACAAAGCATATAAATTATGCACAATTCCAAATTCCAAAGATGTTTCAAACTATTGAACTTTTATAGATGAGGACATAAATAATTCTTTTTTCATTGATCTTGTACAGGTGAAGTGGGCGATTGGAGAACTTTGTTCACTGAAGCTCAGAGCAAAGAAATGGATGCAAAATTTGAAGCATGTTTAGCTGGGACTAAACTGGGTGCAAAACTAAAATATGATAAATATTGCAAATTTTAAGATATGTACTTTCAAAATAAATTGGGTTTTAGTTATACCTTTTTTAAATGAGAAATTAAATTAATAAACTAATAAAAATAATATATATTTCAAGATTTTTTACTGTTTGGGTTTGCTTTATGTTTACTCAATCTAATTTTAACTTTCAAACAGGAAACAAAGTTTGGGAATCAGCATGTAAATGCTGTAAAGGTGTTATTACAAAATTGTCTTTATTTTTAATAACTGTCATACTTTTAAAAGACAACAATTTTATCCCTTTTGAAACAACATTGTAATTCACAAACACTTTTGTCATATCTAATTCTGCCAAGAGTTAAGAGATTCAACATTTTCTCTTGCTGATATGTTCATTTGACAGAAAATACTGTAGAATAAAGTAGAAGGTATTCTGCTATTCTAGATCTAATCCTTATCATGAGAGAGGGATTGGTTGAAGAAGATACACCTTGGAAAGAAGTATTCATTATATTCCAAAGAGAAACAGCTCAGAAGAGTCAACATTGCATACAAGACATCAGAAGAGAAGATTCTAATGAACTCAACTGGATTTAATCCTTAATGGGAAAAGGGTCTGGGAAGGATAGAAATATGAAAGATAGATATGAAATGCTGAAGGCATAGATGGTCATCGTAAAATAAGCGTGCCCAATTCAACAGAGAGAAAGGATACTAATTTAACATTCAAATGATTATATTTAAACACAAGTGACTAAATTATGAAAATGTTTCATGGTTTTAATTGTTTTTAATTTGTAATGGCTTTTGTTGTTATGTTTTTGGTAAATTTGTGTTTTTTTACTTTGTGCACTATCAAGAGAACATATGCAAGGTGGGTAGCTAAATTTGTTTTTTTAAAGAAGATTTTATTCTGCCTTTTTTTACATACAGTTCAAATCAGCAAATGCTCCTTCCTCCTCCTCTTTTCCCCACAACAACAACCCTGTGAGGTAGTTGGGCAAAGAGATAGTGACTGTCCAAAGTCATCCAGCTATTTTTTCATACCTAAGAACTCACAGTCTCCTGGTTTCCAGGCCAGCACCTTAACCACACCAAACTGGCTCCCTATCTCTCTCTCTCATTTACCAAATAATAAATAAGACTATTCATTTTTTTTGCTTCTGCTGTAAAAATATCTTCAGAACCAGCAAGTTATATTTTTCTCCAGCTTTCCCTAACAAATGTGCAATATATTAACAATAATGACTTTCCATTCAAGATTGCTGCAAAGATTTCTGGGTAATATCTGCAGCATATTTTGTATGCTTGAAACTATTATAATATCTCCTTTCGCAAACACAGTTATCTGTCCCTGCCCACTCATTCATTATCAGAAAACTGAATGAGAGGTTCATACACATCAATGGGTAGAAACATAGGCCATTTTTCAATCATTGATTTAAGCACTACACAACCGTCATTGGCTTTCCATCACCAATCTCCTTCCTGCCTTCTTAGATTCCAAGCTAAGTCATGTTAACCTGATTTCAGGAATAGGTAATTTGGGGGCATTAACTCCCTTTAGCACACCACCAACTGATGCAAAGCACCTCCCCACATCTAATCAACCAAAGAGCACATGGGGTGAACCTAGCATTGTTATACAACTCTACAATTTAGAAACCTCACTAGGAACACTCTAGGCTGGTTACCTACACTTTTATCCCACATGCCATTTGCACATCTCACAAAAAACAAAACAAATTCTAAAGTTTTAAAATAAAATGAAATCTATGGAAAGATGTTCCATAAAATTAAACATTGCCTACAATAATTGCTAAATTCAGCTCAGCAGTATTAATACTTTTTTTTCTAATTTGGGTAATTATAACCGATACACAGAAAACTCAGAGCATAAATAGGGTCCCATGACTGTGAAGCTACTTAGCTCTTATATGGATGGATGATTGAAATTGAGTGAAATTGATTAGCAACCTTGATGCTTTCTTCATTAATTCAGGAGGAAAGTGATCCAAATTGATACAGGGAAACAGAGAATCAACCGTGTCCAATTCAACAGGTCTAATTATTTCTCACAATGAAAAAAATGCAGGAATGCCTTTGGTAGTGGATAAAGATGGATAAAATATGGAATTCTGCTCTCCTATTCTGTACTTCATTGAAAATACAATAATGAGTTAAAAAATAGGGAGCAGTGACAGATATGTAAGGAACTCAAGAAACATTACATGGATGGAAGATCAAATACTGAAAAAGAAAGTGCTGTCTTGGCCTTGATAACCGTAGGACGTGAAGCATGTCTATGTCTTTTATATCTCATCTATCACCATATCTTCAATAGGTCACTTGGCTTGTTTTCCAATATAAACAGATGGCAAAGAATTATCCATTGAACTTTGTCTTCAGAGCAGATTGTTGTTATTGTTGTTCAATCATTAAGTCATGTCTGACTCTTTGTGACCTACGGACCATTGCATTCCAGGTCCCCCCATCTCTTCCACTGTCTCCTGGAGTTAGCCCAAATTCATGTTTGTTGCATCACAAACTCTAACCATCTCGCTCTATACTATCTCTTTATCATTTTGTCTTCAATCTTTCCCAACATCAGGGTCTTTTCCAATGAATTCTCTCATCTCATTAGGTGACCAAAGTATTTGCACTTCAGCTTCACCATCTGTCTTTCAAAAGAATAGTCAGGGTTGATTTCCTTTAGGATTGGCTGAATTGATCTCCTTGTAGTCTAAGGCAGGGGTCCCCAACCCCCGGTCCATGGACCAGTACCAGGATATGGTATGCCAGCAACCGGTCGGCACAAACAAACTGAGGGAAGTTAGCCCAGAGAAGGAAATATTAAAAAGGCAGGAAAATATATTTTTCACCAAAAGGATTTTTAAAAGCATTTTTTGAAAAGCAGAAACCAAACCTGGCCCCAAATTTCTTTGCCCCAAGCAAGAGCCAGCCCTATACAAATGCAGATGTAAGACCATCAGGAAGGTTGGAGCCAGGGAGCTCAAGAAGACAAAGAAACTCTTAAGAGTCATTAGCCCAGCCCCAGGGAAGCAGGAGATGACTTTTGGGACATAATAGGGCTAAACCACAGATACTAAGGCCTAGAAAAGCACTCAGAGTCAGTTCAAAGTTCATGCCACAGGAAGAGGAAACTATTCCAAACAAAAAGCTAGAGGGGGTATAAAAAGCTACTGTCCATGTGCTCAGCCTTTCTTCTCTCCTCTGCTCTTTCCTGAAGAACCATCTTTCTGCTTCTGCAATAAACTGTAACCATCTTCCCAAAGCAGTCGCCATGTTGCTTATTTATTCCTGGCTTGGATGAACCAGGATGATGACTTTACTTCTGACAAAACAAAGCCCCATCTGTAGGATGCAGGCAGCACCCTCGGGTCCATGCAAAAAACTCTCTCCACGGAACCGGTCCCTGGTGCCCAAAAGGTTGGGGACCTCTAGTCTAAGGGAATCTCAAGAGTTTTCTCCAACACCACAATTTGAAAGCATCAATTCTTTGGCACTTGGCTTTCCTTAGCATCCAACTCTCACAGCCATACATAACTACTAGGGAAACCATAGGTTTCACTATACGGACCTTTCGTGGAAAGGTGATGTCTTTGCTTTTTAATATGCTGTCTAGGTTTACCATACTTTCCTCCTAAGTAGGAAGCATCTTTTAATTTCATGGCTGCAGTCACCATCCCCAGTGACCTTGAAGCCCAAGAAAATAAATCTGCCATTGCTTCCATTTCTTCCTCTTCTATTTGGCAGGAAGTGATGAGACCAGATGCCATGATCTTACCTTTTTTAATGCTGAGTTTCAAGCCAACTTTTGCACTTTCCTCTTTCACCCTCATCAAGAGGCTCTTTAGTTCCTCCTCACTTTCTGCCACTAGAGTGCTATTGTCTGCATACCTGGGGCTGTTAATATTTCTCCCAGAAAACTTAATTCTGGCTTGTGGTTCATCTAGCCTGGCATTTTGCATGATGTACTCTGCATATAAGTTAAATAAATAGAGTGACAATATACAACTTTGTGTTGTCTGGTTATGTGTCATTAAATCAATGCCAACTCTTAGCAATCAGATAGATTTTCTGTCTCACATGATCATTCAGGTACAACTACTTTATTCTCCTATATATTGTTAGTGAGATGGGATGGCTGTCATCTGAGTGAAAGGGTGGAGATAGGGACAAATGAAGCATTCAGGTAATTTTTTCACCAATGAGCACAGATGGGCTGTTTTCTGTGACCAGCAGACCTACAAACATATCCCCATGCTCATGTTCTAGAGTCCTGATATCAGAATAGAACTGAAAGTACATCTGTTTCAGGGCTGTTTTCAAGAGGGAAAGGGAGATGGTCTGGAAGGGGGCATTTTTATTTATTTATTTATTTATTAATTAAATTTATATACCGCCCTATCTCCCTTACGGGACTCAGGGCGGTGAACAGGCGATACTAAAAACCACGATAATAAATAAATAGTTTGTTTTAAAATCGAATTAAATAACAGGCCTGTTCTAAAAACACACCCATACAAAAAAACCCACTGAAACATAATCGAACTACGCCAGGCCGGCCGCACGGAATAGATGGGCCTTCAGGGCTCGGCGAAATTGTTTTTTTCAAGACAGAAAGAATTAACAGTGTTCCTCTGTGATCAAGCTATGTGAACGAATTCTTCTAGCCTTTGTTTAACAGGTACTTCAGACATTGACCTTCTCCAGGATCTCTCCCAGCAAGAAGCCAACTATCTCGGAGCTGTTCCAAAGATGCTTTTTCAGGAGACAACTGGACTTTCTTGTTTTTCATCGAAGAGAAAAGAAAAGCTGCCGTTTAAGGAATTCCTCCTCAGCCTGGGAGAGAACGTCTTTTTCTCTTCCTCGTTTTTGTAAACTCAGGTCAGAGGCCAACGCTGTTGCCCACGTTGTCTTTCGGGTTACTCGTCTCGCTAAATTTCATCCAAACATAGTGTTAGAAGTAAGTCTTCATCCTGGTTCATCCAAGCCGGGAATAAATAAGCAAACATGGCGACTGCTTTGGGAAGAAGGTTACAGTTTATTGCAGAAGACAGATGGTCCTTGCAAGAAGCAGCAGAGGAGAAGAAAGAGAGGGAGCACATGGGCAGAAGGTCTTTTTATACCCTCTAGCCCTGCTTGGAGTAGTTTCCTGTTCCTGTGGCATGAACTTTGAGGCTATTTCTGAGTGTTTTTCTAGGCCTTGATATCTGTGGTTTAATCCCATTATCATATCCTGCTTCCCAGGTGTTGGGGCTAATGACTCTTAAGAGCTTGGGTGGGGTATGCAGATTTTCTCTTTGTCTTCTTGATTGCTCTGGCTTCAACTTTCTGATGGTTCCACATCTGCATATGTATAAGACTAGCTACTGCTTTGGGCAAAGAGATGAGGCCAGGTTTGGTTTCTGCTTTTCAAAAAATGCTTTAAAAAAAAATCCTTTTGGTGAACAATATCTTTCTTTCTGCCTTTTTAATATTTCCTTCTCTGGGTTAACTTCCCACAGTAGGAAGCAGAGATGTCTTTTTCTCTTGCACGTTCTTTATCTTATCTTGGGACCCCAAATCCCACCGGCTCCTGTGCTCTCATGCCATCTACTGTATGAGTCAAATCGTGCACAGTAACGTTATCCAAACTGGCACACTCTTCAGGCATCCGGGGTTGGAACCCACCGCCGTGTCTCCCAAGCAGAGCCTTCCTCGTGGCCGAGCAGCTCTCGGTTGGCAGGTCTCCCCGCCTCATTCCCGCGAAGAGAGCGCGAAACATTGACGTTTCAGACGCCCCTTTTTCTACCTCTTCCTGACCCGGCCGCCGGGAACCGCAGGAGGGAGACTTTCGAGAGCGACGGGAGGTGCGGGCACTGCGCTTTCCCGACGGGTGACGTTTCACTTTCGATTTCCCGGCGGGTTTGGCTGGCTTCGCCGAGATTTCGGCTGGGGGCAGGCATAGCCGCGCGAGCCTCGGAGAAACGAAAGTCGAAAGGGACAACGCTTCCTCCCTCGGCTGCGCTCTGCTGGAGGAGAAAGGCGACGGGTCTTCTTCTTCGCGGAGAAAAAGTGTTGGTTCCAGAGCTTCTGCTGCTTCGGTGAGTCTTCAAGAGGCGGAGGACGGGACGGGGGGGCGGGAATAAGCTTCTCGCCATTCCCGGGGGACCGGTAGGACTCCTCAAATTTGGAGACAGCGGCAGCAGCTCTGGAAGGAGGCCCTTACTTGTCTTGAAGATGCTATCGGCTCTGTGTGTGTAGAGTTGGGGAAGGCGAGGGGGTTTCGAGAGCGCGCACTGACATGATTCGCCCATTGCATTTTTCTAAACGAAATCGGCTTACTAAATGAAATCGGCTCGTTCGGGGTTCAAGGGTTCTTGAGGAAGGACTCCCCAACCCACTCGACAGATTTCCCTGGGAAATTTCCGTGTTTTTTTTTTTCCCGGGGCTCCGGTTGATTGCGTTCAAGCGAAGGCTGTCGAATCGTCTGGTAGAGGAAAAAATAGGATAATTTCGATTCCCGCACCCCGTGGAACAGCGTTTCTCAATCCTGTATGGATGTCAACTCACAGCAGCCTAAGGGAGTCTGGGAATTGAAGTCCATATATCTAAAAGTTGCCAAGGTTGAAAAAAACGGGGCTGTAGAGCAGTGTTTCTCAACCTTGACAATTTTAAGGCATGTGGACTTCAACTCCCAGAATTCCACAGCCAGCAATGCTGGCTGTGGAATTCTGGGGGTTGAAGTCCACATGCCTTAAAATTGTCAAGGTTGAGAAACACTGCGGTAGAGGATTGGTCGATGCTGATTTCAATTCCATGTTTGTGAGACTGTTGAAGTGTTATTTTGCATCTTAGGAGCCCATGTTGCCTAGTTAATTTCCCTTTATAAATGGCACATAACTGTGTAACTGAAGTTTGCAGGGTTTTTTTTTTGTTTTTTTGTTTGCTTACACCAATTCTGGGAGTTGAAGTCCATGAGTCATAAAAGAGCCAAGGTTGCCTACCCCTGGCTTACACCCAAAATACAGTTCTGGTCAGAAACAAGCAGCTTAACCTACAGTATAGCAAATCTGATATCTGGATTTTGAAGAAGGCCTTCATTTTGGGTCTGGACAATGTGATGATATGGTAAATTGCAGATAGTAGCCAGGCATGATGGTGAATAATAGTGGCACATTAACAAACAGAATTTTACATGTTTGTTTTTTTTTACTGTTTATTGTATTGTGCACAGAGGGCCACTGTTGGTAGAGATGTTCGTGGACATCCCAGTTCTACTGTATGGTCCTCTGTCTAGCTTAGTTTGACATGGCAAATCAAAGTACAATTCTGTGCATGCTTTGGTATCATTTTTACTGAATTTATTGCAACCTGAATTTGAATGTCAAAATACAGATTTTCAGTATATGTCTTTAGCCTTCATAGAGTAGGAGTAGAGAAGAAAAACAATTTCCAGCAGCTTACATTGGATAGTGATGTAAAGAGTTATTTTGAAAGCTGTATCTACATAAAGATAGAAAGTTTGACATATTAATACAATTAAAATATATTCAAATAATAATAATATATGAATCCAAGGAGTGGATCTATAAGATATTAAGTTCTAAAATGATAAAATGGGAGTGAAGAACTTGTGACCTACTCCCAACATCCCTTATCATTAGATATGGCAATTGGAATCATGCAACAGTTGGAAGGTCACAGGGTCTCCATCCCTTAGAACAGTGGTCCTCAACCTTTCTGGCTCTGTGGACCGGCAGCGACAGTAGCAGTGGTGGTGGCCGGGAGAGGGGAGAGGGGATGGTTCCACACAAGTGGCAGGTGCTCACTGTCACATGCGAAGCTCCATTTGCACAAGCAGCGTGTGTGCACACCGGCAGCTTGTATAAATGGAGCTTTGTGCGCAAGTGCGCGTGCCCGCCGCTTGCACAAGTGGAGTTTTGTCTGCTTGCCTGCTGCTTGTGCGGCCCAGTTCCTAATGGGCCGCAGGCCCGGGATTGGGGACCCTTGTCTTAGAGTAGCAAAATAAGGAGGGAAGAAGAGTGGCAAAATGTATTGTGGCCACAATTTGCCCACTGATAGTCCTTTTTAGGATTAGCTGTGCCCTTTTAGGGAAAAATAATGAAGACAGTATTATAAACGATTGGATAAAGTCACTCAGATGTGATCTGAATTGAACTCTGGCCTGGTAGGTCCTAAGGAGTTGACTATAATTGGATCTTGTTCTGTACCTGGGGAAAGTTTGAGCCTGTGGATCTTGCGGAAGTGGACTGGATTTTCCGGACTTTCAGTATGGCCACTTATAGATTGGCTCCTTGTCCATCCTGATTGATTAAAGCTGCCCAGAAGCTGAAGTGTGACTGGGCCAATTAATCTTTGCTTGAATGGATGGTTCCACTTAGATAGAAGGAGACAGTATGCTCCTTCTCTTCAGGAAGCCATAACTAAATCTAGAAGTGTTAGAGCATTTCTGACCAGTCTGCAACCTTGGAGGAGGACCCCAGATGAAGTAGATCAGGGGTAGTCAACCTTGGCTCTTTTGTGACTCGTGGACTTCAACTCCCAGAATTCCTGAGCCAGCTAAGCTGGCTCAGGAATTCTGGGAATTGAAGTCCACGAGTCATAAAAGAGCCAAGGTTGACTACCCCTGAAGTAGATTATCTCTTCAGTTAGGCTTTAGGCCCCAGTATTGTATGGACAAGGCTGCCGTGCTGCACTTAGCTGACAGGCTCAAAAAGTGAAACTCTCTCAGAATTTAAGAAACATCTTTAATGCTAGTCATAGTAAAACATGTTCCTGAAAACTGTGGTAATGAATCGCAAGGCAGCCTTATAATAAACCAATTAAGATAGAATCTCTTTAAAATATTTCTTTTTCCTGGCCCCCATATCTGGACTGTGCTGTTTCTTCTCATACCAACTAAATTACCCTCCCTGTTTCTCAGTCTCTCATTGATTGCTCTTGTGGATAACCTCTGGGAGGGCCAGAATATGGGTCGTGGAGATGATCTGGTCCTGCATTATTACCTTGGCAATCTTTGATACCGCTGGTCATGGAACCCTTCTGGCCTGCGTTTGGAAATGGGGAAAATACAGTATATCAGTGGTTTTCCTTTCTTTGGGGAAGGTTCCAATTGGTCTTGGTAATAGGGAAAGAGATTAAGTTACATTTTCTTGTGAGGTTCTTGAGATTTCAATGAACATAATAAAAGCCATGCTGTGCTGGATCGGATCCCTTGCTCATCTAGTCCAGTAGTCTGTTTTCACAGTGGCCATCTGCACAAGAAATTCCATAGTCTTCTTGAAGACGGCCTTCAGAGACAATCACACTGCAATCAATTGATTGCCATAACTTCCATGAATTGGTTCAACACTTTTTGAAGCCAACTAAGTTTGTAGCCAGTTCTCCCTAAACTTCTACGTGATGCTATTGGGCAGGCTCATCTACCAGTATGAGTTCAGGTATCAATATTTGATATTTAGTTGTATTATCTCAATACTTGGCTGTTGAGAATCTGTTTCTAGATCAGGAGGCTTTAGGTGTCTGGATTGGGAAGAACAGGCTCAGATTTAACTCTAGTTAAACCGAGTGACTGTAAATTTGTGGGTCCACTATTTACTGTATTGGGAAGCCTTATTCATTATTTAATTTAATTTAATTTAATAATTTAATTTATATACCGCCCTTCTCCCGTAGGACTCAGGGCGGTGCACAGCATATTAAAACAGACAAACAAAATACATCAAAGAACAAAAAANGGGGCACCCACAGAGAAGGCCCTCCCCCTGGGGGTCGCCAGCCTACACTGCTTGGCCGACGGCACCCTGAGGAGGCCCGCTCTGTGGGAGCGTACCGGTCTATGGGAGGGAATCTGTGGCAGAAGGCGGTCTCGGAGGTAGCCAGGTCCAATGCCATGGAGTGCTTTAAAGGTGGTAACTAACACCTTAAAGCGCACCCTGAAGACCACTGGTAACCAGTGCAGCTCGCGCAGCAGCGGTGTCACTCACATCTTAGTTATCTACTGCAACATAATATACATGGGATTACTCTTAAAGAGTATTCAGAATCTGCAACTGGCACAGAATATGGCTGTGCAGGTGATTATGAAAAGATTTAGAAATATTAAAAATATTAGTCCATTGCTATGTTTAGGAAGTTGCTAGTAAATATTCATATTGTGATTTTTTCTTCTTCTAGGTTATAACATGCCTGACAACCATCTTGACCCACATAGATGCATGGCAAAACTTAATGAACATTGTCAGAAGAGCCTTTTAAAATTGGAGTACAAAGACATTGCTGTCACAGGCCCACCTCATGATCGTGTGTAAGTTGATGAAGATTATCCAAAGGTCATAAAAGACCTCTCTCCCTATATGTATGCTGTGGAGCAGGATGTTTTTCATAATAGTAAAAACTGTCCATCTCCCTGACTGTTTATCCCCAACCACTGCTTAATAGCCCCACTATGTAAAACATTTCTGAATTCTTACTTCTCATTAGACTGCTCCAAATTTTCTTCTCTGTACTTTTGTTCTACTTCCCAAATCATATTCCTATTTTGGATAAGAGATGATCCATGTTCTATATAGCTTTATTTATTGTCTACTGATACCGGTTTCTAAATTCCCAAAAAATATTCATCAGCATATAGATCAGTGGTTCTTAAACTGAAGGGGCTAACTAAGGGGATAATTTAGGTATATCCTGGTATAATAGAGCACGCTGGTTTTTTTATGTGGGAATAATGGCATTATTGAGACTGGAAAAAAGGAGTAATTGTGTCAGTTTAGGAACCACTGTTACAGATGTTGTATACCCTGTCCTTGTTTGCTGGCTGCAGCATGTTCCATCAACTTTGCCATTAAGCTAAATGGTTACTAAGTGAACTGTGTGACACACACACACACACACGCGCGCGCGCGCACACACACACACACACAGAGAGATAGAGAGAGATAGAGAGAGAGATTATGAAGATTACTGGTTGCTGCTGTCTGATTCAGATTAAAGTTATCTTATACAGTGTCCTTGGTCGGACTTGGTTTTTCCCCTTCCTTTTTTGCATCCTCACACAACAGAGCGTGCTTAAAAAGCTATCTCTTCCTGAACTGCTTTCTCCACAGAGCAGGGTATCCCTAAAAAGTGCTGACCATAACTTAAGGAGCTCAATTCTATGACTTTAATGAGTTGATAAGAATTCTCTGGCAGGCTGGTCTCTCCTACCTGAAACTGACCAGATCTTAATCAGTTTCATACTGAAGGCTTTTGATCCTCAATGCAGGTGTTAGTCAGATTTGATCCTCAATGCAGGTGTTAGTCAGAAAGTGATTTTTTAAATTATTATTGCTCTCTGTTTGCAAACGGTTGCTAACTGTAGTGGTCACTAAACGAAAAGTGGTTCTATCACTAGTCTTTGTGCCCAGCATTTAGCTAGAAGTATGGTTTCAAGATAGAGACAGGAATGGAAATGTAGTTCAGAGAAAATAGTCTAGTTCTCCTATCAGAATCCCCTACTGGAATTTGGGGAATCTGAGATTTTATTAAAACAACTCCTCCCCTCTGGGTGATTTTAGGAAAAAAAGGAAATAAATGATGGTTGTGTCTTCCAAGACACAACCTGTTGTTAACTTTTGTTAACTTTTTCTGATGATGGAGAAAATAGGAGTCATAGTTGTACAATGGAGTGTATTTTGCAGACGATGCATCTCTCCTCCCTCTTCACAATGTTTTATAAATTACTTTCTTCACTGTAGATTTACTGTAGCAGTTGTAATTGACAAGGTCCAATATAGTCCTGGCACTGGTAAATCCAAGAAAGAAGCAAAATGTCTGGCAGCTGTATCAGCCTGGAGGACCATACAGAACCAAAACAAGGTAAGAGTGCCTACACACGAAGATCTAGACAGCAGGTTCAAGCAACCAGCTTCATATTTTCACTAAGAAAGGCAATATCTTGATTTTGGATAGTTAATGTTTCCTGTCAGTAGAGTGAAGGATCACCTTGTACTTTAATCCAGAGATCCCCAACCTTTTGGTCACCAGGGACCGGTTCCGTGGAGAGAGTTTTTTTCCACGGACTGGAGGATTTGTGTGCTGCCTGCATCCCATGGATGGGGCTTTGCTTGTTTGTGCAGACCGGTTGCTGGTATGCTGCGGCCTGTTACTGGTCCACGGACCAGGGGTTGGGGACCCCTGCTTTAATCTGCCCTCTGCATACATTTCTGTTTGTCATGGAAAAGGAAGCAAACAGCATTGCTATGGCAGGGTCTGCATTTAACAATTAGCTTTTCCAAAACTTGTCTGTGCATAAACCATTCAGTAAAATGTTTCTCTTAAATAGTAATCCCTTCTTTTAAAAAGAAAAGGTATGTCAGTATCATCATGTCACATGATGTTCCCACATTAAAAACAATAGCAACAACAAAAACATTATTAGTTCATTTACCTAACAACCCAGAGTTGCTGGAGTCAGGCAGCATATACATTTAATAAAATATTATTATGGTTCCTCACACATTCAGCCAGATGTTCAGACTGGATTTGGCATTTTTGTCTACCTATCGAGTCTTTTCCAAGGACCAGGGATAGGCAGATAATGATGCTTGATGGTGTTACAGATATCATCACAGGATGTAAGCCAGGGGTTCCCAACCAGGGTGCTCGCACCCCCTGGGGGTACGAGACAATATTCCAGGGGGTGCGAAAACTTGGGTTTAGAAGTTTAAAAATTATAGTGTATATGCATAATTAATTATTTTGAACTTTTGTAAGGGGTGCGAGAATATATCAGAAGCGTTCTAGGGGTGCAGGGTATAGAAAAGGTTGGGAGCCGCTGATGTAAGCTGTTCAAAGGAAAGCTGCCTTTTGCAGTTGATGGTGAATTTGTCAATGGTGTTCAAGTGGTGCTCCAGTTGTTTTGGGATTGCACCCAAGGTACCTGTTACTATTGCTACTACCTTTGCTTGCTTTTGCCACAGTCACTCTATTTCTATTTGCAGGTCTTTGTATTTTGTTATCTTCTCCAGTTCTTTTTCTTCTGTTCTGCTGTCCCCAGGCACTGCCATGTCCACTATCCAGACTTTTTTTTGTCTGTCTTATCAAAAGTTGCTAAGTCTGGGGTGTTATGTGGTGCCTGTCTGTTTGAATTCTAAACTCCCAAAGCAATTTAGCTTCTTCCTTTTCTATGACTTTCTCTATTTTATGGTCCCACCAGTTCTCACTTACAGGCAAATGATATTTCTTGTAGATCTTCAAATGCAACATTGTTCCTACTTTGTCATGTCATTGCTTGTAGTCGGTCAGTGTGATCTTCTTGCAGTATATAATATAATAATAAAACGTTATTATTGTTATAATTATGGTTGTTTGCACACTCAGCCAGATGTTTAGACTAGACCTGGGATAGGCCGATGTATTATTTATACATTTGTGTGATCAAGGGGGAAAATAAGGCAGAAATCCTTTCTTCATGTCAGCCTCATTAAGTAGACCAGACCAGGAAATAAGTCCACGGGAAGGCTAAAACTACATGTATTAAAATTGCCTATAATAATGGAATATTGCAAGACTAATTATGCTGAACCTCCTCTCTCCCCCTTATTCTCCAGTGAACAATGGGGGCATCTGCCTGAGACCCTCTCAAATGTTATTCAATTTTTGTAAACTTAATATTTCAACCCATTTTGCTTTGTTAACATTTCTTGCACACATCTATCAAGGTCTTCTTCTTCACACTCTATATTCCATTATGTTTTCAAATCTAGTCCAAATTCTCATATTATTGCATACATTGGGTTTGAGGGCTATAGATCTTCAAACTGAAATTGATTAGGATAAGCTGACTATTTTGTAGAAATCTGTGCAGCTCGTAAAAAAAAAATACAAGCTTTAATTTAAACAAACTTTGTTATATATTTATATGGTGAGCTTTCTTAATATGTTCTTGTCTATCATAGCCATAAAGAGTAATATGAATTATTTTTCTTTTACTGTTGAGGTTTAGGTCAAGTTTGGAGAATGGCAACAGACAAAGTGGGTAGGGTTTGTCTAGGTTTGGGAGAGGATTAGAAATTTTGCTTTTAAAATACTGTTTAAACTTATTTGAGGAATTAATCTAGTTTTAATGTTTCTCACTTCAATCTGAAAGGCAACTACCAGTTCTCAAAGCTTTAGAACAGGTCTCCATGAGGGTTCAAGGCCATGAGTTGACTACCTCTGCCGTAAAGTCAAATTAGTCATTCCTCAGGCAGCCTTTGGTTAGGACAGGAATGTCCTTTCAGTGATTAACTCCAGGTAGCTGATTCTAAGGAGTGGTACCTATAGGGGAAGGAGTGTTAACCTTTATGCCATATTTCCCGTGTAAACCCTGCCCTTCTTTGAACAGTATGAGGTTTTCAACTTCTGCTAGGTACAGTACTACTTCAGGGGCACATGACCTTATGTGGAAAATAGTAAAAACACAACTCTCTCTTGCTTTTCTCTGTAAAGCAAGATTTCTCAAGGTTGCACAAAAACATTTTCAAATTCCTTCAGACTAACAGATTTATTATGGCAGAAGCTAAAGCTAACTTGATCAAAATTCCATTTCCCCCTTAGGCCTATGGAATATGCATGGAATTATCTCTTCCCCCCCCCCCCCCCCCCCCCCCCCCCNCCCCCCCCCCCCCGGCCAAAGCTTTCTACAGCTTGAGTGATTCTTCAACCCACATACATTTTACATAGTCATGTGGGGTCACAAAGTAGATCTGCCCTTCTTTTCTCATTTTTTCCCCTTGGGTATATATTTGTGACCCATTGTACTTTTTGCTAAATCAGAACAATGCTTTTGCCAAAAATACTGCAATTTATGTTATTATCTCTCTTTGCATGAGATAATAAATTAAGAGCAAGTTATCTGTTCATTGAACAGGAATTCCAAAAACAACCTTACTCTCCTCAAGCAGATTAACTTGTGCTTATTTTTTGTAGGGAGAGCTGGATTCATGTGAACAGCATAAGGAGCCAAAGTTATCCCTTGTTGCAAGTGTACCTGAATTCTCATCCTCAGATTCAATTAACTATGTTTCCATGCTTAATGAATATGCATCAAAGAACAAAGTACGTGTTCAGTATAACTTGATATCTAAAACTGGAATGGACCATAAACCAATGTGAGTTACTGATAATATTTTATCTTGGGGAGTAGGATTGCATTTTTAAAAAAAGAAATTCTCTTGAGATGCGTAGGTGTTATTGAATTGTATTCATAGGAGACAGGTTCACACATTGAGACATATTTTTATTTGACAATGATTTCTTGAATAATGGTAGGATATATGCACTATCCTTAATCATAAACCATGGTTTATAAATCACAGTAGCTGTATTTACAATATCACTCTAAACCCAAATTAAACCTTTTGGCACAGAGAATGTGTGAACCATCAGATGACATTGCTGCAAACAAACAAGTACAAGTTTAGGCTGCAGCAACAGGAATATAGTTTCAAAATCATGGTAAATAATAGTTTTGCTTTGTTGGTTTTTCCCCACCTTAAGTATTTTATCCAGTTCTGAGCATCATGCTTTAACAATTTAGAAAAATTAAAATGGGCTTGGAGAAGAGCTAGAAACTAACATCCCACAAGATAGAATGAAGAAAATGACAATGTTTAAGAAGGTAAAGCTGAGGGTGTATGATAGAGCTCTTGAATATCTGAAATAATGTCACACAGAAGGACAAGACTGTTGACTGTCGTTCAAGTGTGCAGCACAGAAAATACTGCTTTATGGAAAGCAGATTCTGTAATCATAGCCATCTGAAAGATGAGTTAATTACCCAGAGAAATGGTGGGCTCCCTTGCACTGGACCATCAGGGAAGCTTGAATTGGATTCTTCCATTGAACAGAGGCTTGGACTGGATGGATAAATGGCCTCTTACAAGTCTGTAGTCCTATCAAAATGTACAAACATATTTAGCCTATGCTTGCTTTTTGGCATCTATAGTATAGCCATTAAGTGAAATCATAGTGATGATTGGGCTGTGGATGTATACAGTGAAGAAAAACAAAGTATAGACCCAGTATGCTGATTTCTGAGAGGGCATGTCTATCCAGGTTAGTAATTTAACACCTTGGTCTTCTAGCTACTAGCTTTAGTAATCAAATCTATCATAAATAATATATTGTTATTTGTATTCTAACTCTGCATATTTTAATAAGCCTTGTTTAGGCTTAGAAGATAAGCAGAATCATACCATCATAGAACGTAAAAGTTGGAAGAGATCTAGTCCAATTCCTGCCTGATATGGGTATCCACTAGTATAGCATCCTTAATAGAGGATCATCCAGACTCTGTTTAAACATTGCCCTTGAAAATTTTTTTACTGTCTCCTGAAACAATCTGTTCTGTGGAAGGAAACTTTTTCTTGATGTCCAACTGAAATGGAATAAATGGATTTTTTTCCCTTTGGAACAATTTTGCCCTGTCTTATCTTACAGCCGATGCAGTCTAGCCAACACAGAATAAAAAGGAACAGTGTTTTAAAGTTCTGGTTTTAAGGTTGATATATGTGGTACTTAAAAGTTTGTGAACCTTTTTGAATTTTCAATATTTATGCATAAACATGAGCTAAAAGTAAACTGTTCTCCACAAAAGTCTAAAAAAGCGAACCCAATTAAACAAATGAGTCGAAAACATTACACTTGTTCATTTATTTACTTAGGAAATATATACTGCTATATAGCTATGTATAAATAAATTGTGTATTTTTAAAGGTTGGTTACTCAATCTTTAGTTACATAAACTCAAAAGTAAATCTGACTGCCTTGAACCAGGCTTATTTTCAGATATATGTATAAAAACTGCAGCTTTTTTGTTCAGTCCTGTGCTTTTATATCAGAAATAGGCCCATTTTATTTACTGACAATTACCTATAGATAGATAGGAATTGGTCAGCAGCCATCTTTTACAATACTGAACATCATTTTTTTCTCCTTTTATAACTTCTAGCTTTTCTTACGAGTGTCAGATTGGTGATGAAGTATTTGATGCTGGAAAAGGAAATAAAGTTCAAATAGCCAAACTTGAAGCAGCCAAATTAGCATATGAAAAGTTGAATAGCTCATCAGCTTTCAGGGTATGTAAACCAAAATATACCATATAGTCTCTGTCATGTTTTGGATAAATGACATCAGGTTGCTCTCTAAGTTTTGTTTTCCAGTTCTATGAAATGGAATTGTTAACAAGCTGCATTATGGTACGTCTTTTGATATACAGAAAGCAAACTTTTTGAAAGGTTTGAGTGTATAAATATTATTTTCATTATAAAAGGTGATAGAGGAGTTGTGTAGAACAACTTGTATCTAAGCCAACGCTCCTCAACCTTTGCGGCTTGGCGGCCTGGCTGGGAGGGGGTAAGGGAAACTGGGCTGTGTGACTGTCGGGCTGGTGCACACATGCATGCGTGCACAGGTCGACTTGAGCTGTGCGCATGTGCGCCAGCCTACTGCTTGCGTGATTCAAGCTGTGTGCCCACACCAGCCCACTGCTCATGTAGCCTGGTTACAAGTAGGCCATAGCCCGGTAGTGGGATGTGGCCCAGAGGTTGTGGACCCCTAATCTAAGCAACCTATTGTTGCATTCATTGTAATTTCTCTAGAATAGAGTTTGTCTGACCATAGTTACTCATGCCTAAATAACATCTGGATAGATCATTAACATGAGTTGTTGGGAAACTATATACTGTACAGTTCTTATTCAAATATTCATAATGATTTACCAGATGTTTCACTTATTCTGATTCACAATCATGAGATCAGAGCATTATTTTGAATACTGTGATTCTGTGTCTATTTGGAATTCAGTCTCATTTTTTTTTTATTGTGCTAGCTCTTAAATAAATGTGAATAGTTTTACAACCTGATACAGCTTCATTATGAGGGTGGGTGGAATACAGTTTTCCATTGTTTCCTATTAAGTCCTTATTTTTTTTCCCTCTTGGATGTTCCAAAGTGCAAACCTGCTTATTAACAGTTATTTACATAGTAATAGTTGTGATCTTGTAATTTCTTCTTTTCTTGGTACATCACACGGCATGTTACTATAGATAGTTCTCTACTTACAACCGTAGTTGAGCACAGAATTATGGTCATAAGTTGTTGCAATCATAAGTCGAAGCATCGGGTCATTTTTTGACACTTTTTGTGGTGGTTGTTAAGTGAATGTCCAATTATCAAGCAAATCCATTTACCTAATGGGTGGGTTTTTTTTGCTGGAAACTGGAAACCTGGCAAAAACTAAAATAATCAAAGGCAAACCTGGCAAAAATAATCCTCCCACTTGGAATATTGCAGTGCGCTCTACATGAGTCTAATCTTAAAGAGCATTCAGAAGTTACAATTGGTCCAGCACTGACTGCTGCTTTGCTTCTGGGTTCAATTCAAGGTTTTGTTATTACTTTTGAAGCCCTTTATGGCATGGGTCATAAGTATATCAGCTGAACCCTCTTTCCCCAATGGGATTGGCCTGTCCCACTTGTGCTGGCAGAAAGGGCCTACTGTGGATCCCATCAGCCAAAGAATTTCAGCTGGTGGGATCCAAGAGAAGAGCCTTTTCTGCCATGACTCCTACCCTGTGGAACATCTTGGGATAGGAGGTAAGATCCACCCTCTTTCTTTTGGCCTTTAAGAAAGTCCTTAAAATTTGGCTATGCCAGCTGGCATGGAGTCCTAAAGCAAAAGCTGCTGACTGGAGGTGGTTGATAGACTAACAGAGAAGACAACCCACTTCTCTTCTCCAAACCCTTGTTTTTTAGTTTGTTTTAATTTTTGTAATTTTAATCCATTTTATATTTATAATTATTTTATGTTGTTTTATCGGTGTAAGCTGATCAGAGTTGCCTGAACTGCTAGATGGGTTGCAAATAAATTTGATAGATAGATAGATAGGTGGGTGGGTGGGTGGGTGGGTGGGTGGATGGATGGATGGATGGATGGATGGATGGATGGATGGATGGATGGATGGATAGATAGATAGATAGATAGATAGATAGATAGATAGATAGATAGATAGATAGATAGATAGATAGATAGATAGATAGATAGATAGATAGATAGATAGATAGATAGATAGATAAACATGGATGAGAATTGTACGTGTGACCTTGGGACACTGCAAATAGCCATAAACATGAGCCAGATGCCAGCATTCAAAATGCGATTCCCTGATCATGGGTGTGTGCATATGCGGTCAAATTGGGTTGTAAGTAGCTTTTGGGGGAGCCTCTCATTATTTCAAATGGTTGTTAAGCAACCAGTCATAAGCCAAGGATTACCTGTATAATTTTAAAACTCCCAGGTATAAAATGAATAATTTTTCATGCTTTTTCTTACATTATCTTTTGCTGAATAAATCTTTTGTTTTGGAATTACTATTTTTCTAGGCAAAAGAACGTGCTAACTCTATCAGTGATTCTTCAGATACGACATTTAGTAGTAGTCAAGGTCTATCAAGTGAAGCATCTCGGAGGTAAGATTATACTGAATTACTTTTTTAAAAATACTATTAAATTGATATAAAGAACATAACATCACACAGAGAATACCAATTAGGAGAGGTAGGGTAATTAGTATGAAAGGCCTTTCCATAATTTTATTCTGATTGTGGAATTTCTATGTAGCTCCTTTTATGTCTTTCAAGTTAATAGGCCGGATATTTTTACCTGAATTGCTTACTGACATAGTCTCTGTCTGGATTATATCTTTACCTTTTCCTACACACCTGGGGTGGTGATGATGCGTGTTCAAAAGGGGTAGAACTTATTGCAATAATGCTGCTTTCATCATTTTTGCTCCTTTTGAGTTAGAGTTTAAAGGAATCTCGACAATATCTTCTTCCCCTTCTAGCTGTTCTGGTTTTTTTTTTAATTTTTACATAAATATAAATGCAGTACATACCTAGATACTAGTTAGGTCCTAATAGAAATATTCTCAAAAGTGCTTCTGAACCATTAAAGTAGATTTATAGTAATTATAGACAAGACAAAAATAGAATAAAAGTCTAGCAGCAAAACAAGGTCATTTTCTCAAGGTGTTGAATTTTGCTTCAGTGGAAACTTCTTCAGGCATTTTTTCTGTCTTTGCTTATCCAGAAGGCCAGTTTGTTCACTATTACTTTCTTCTATAATAAAAAAATTGTACAAATGGAATCTATCACTGCCTATTCCCCAGTGATTTGAAGGCACAAAAATAATAAATGAATGAGTGAGCGAGCGAGCGAGCAAGTGAATGAGTGATCTGGAACAGCCTACTATATAATCTGCATTTTAATTTGGATAGGTCATAAGCTGTGTAGAATTGTTCAACTAAATTTTCAAGAAACATGAATCAAACAAATCTTGGTTTTTTTTATTTTGTGCACACTTTAGTTGTAAAGATTTAGCTTGAGAACAAATGTCACTGAATTGTTTGCTTGTGTTTCAGCAAAGTGTAGATGTAGAAAAGCATGTATGTGGCAAACTTAATGGCACTAAAATGCAATCATGATAATCTGTGAAGATTGTTTTAGTTTTACATAGATAGTGCTTCAGTCATATTGTAATTATGCTGTGTTTTTTTTTAATTCTGTAGCAGTACAGATTTGGATTCAGAACTGATGAAGATATCTGACATATTTTCTGACGATTCCATTCAGCTAAATGAATCTTCATCATCTCAGAAACCTGTAAACAGAATTTTAAAATATTTTTCAATTTATTCTTTTACTGCTTTTAAAATAAATGGGAAAAAATAAATGGGAAAAAATAAACATACATTGTCCCAAGAAAAGGAAAAAATATATAGAAAGAGCTTTAAAAAATGAAAAGATATAACAAAGGAAAAAGAAAAGATATCATTTTAGCAATAGTTACAGTTCTATATATCGTTATCTAATTTAATTATTATTTAAGTAAATATTAGTTCTAATGCATTTATATAACTATCATTTTAACCTATTGTATTTTGTTTAAATGAATGTCATATTTCATTATATTTGTTTATACAAGTCTATATCTATAGGCTCTCCATTTATAGGTGACAAATTAATTAGTTCCTCAGTCTATTGCTTTTTGCTAAAAAAAACTAACAAATGTATGTAGGAAATATACTAGAGTAGTAATGGGAGACTTTAACTACCCTGATATCAACTGGAAGACAAACTCTGCAGCAAGTGGGAGATCAAACAGATTCCTAACCAACCTAGCTGACAACTTTGTCATCCAAAAGGTAGAGGAGGGAATTAGAGAAAAAGCTATATTAGACTTAATTCTTACTAATAGAGAAGAAGTCATAGAGGGAGTTGAAAATGCCAGAACCTTGGATGAGAGTGACCATGTCATATTGAAATTCAATATAATGCAAACACAAGAAATAAAACATAATGTAGCCAGTATCTTAATCTTTAAAAGAGCTGATTTTAACAAACTCAGAGAGGGCCTAAGAAAAATTCTATGGATAAAAATCCTAAAAGGGGAAAACAACTCAAGAAGAAACTCTGAAAAATATGATCATAAAAGCCCAGTCCAACACAATACCACTGAAAAAGGAAAACAAGAAATCCAAGAAGAAACCAGCATGGTTGCACAAAGATCTCTCTGATAAACTGAAAAACAAAAAGGACAAGTACAAAAAATGAAAAGAGGGACACATCACTAAGGCAGAATATCAACATATAGCCTGAATCTGCAAAGATGAAGTCAGGAAAGCTAAGGCTCAGAATGAACAAAAACTTGAAACAAAAGTCAAAGATTTTAAAAAAAGTTTCTTTCAACATATAAATAACAAGAAAAAGGCCAAGGAAACAGTAGATCCACTTAAGAGAGAAAATGGCAAGGAAATAACAGGCAGTAAAGAGAAAGCAGAGCTGCTTAACTCATTCTAGGGCACTTCACTATCAAACTCAGCTGGCCACACAGAACGGACGAAAGGGAAGCAGCTAAAAGTAACTGGAAGTACAGTTGGGAAGTTAAATTCTTGCCCACATTGATGAGTTCTAGGAAGAAAATGTAGAAAATCTTGGAAGTGTCTTATCATTCTCATCTTTCTGTATTGGAGATTGAGGCACTCAGACTAGGAGGAGCTACCTTTAAATTAGCCAAAGTATTGATTGGTTACTTTAAACATAGCCAATCAGATTCTGATTCAAGTTCCTGATTCAGAAAGGGGAAACTGCTTGTAGAGCTCCTTGTTTTAACCTTCCCAGTGATCTTTCCTTCCATTGTAACTTTGATCAAACCTTTAAACTTCAGCATTTAGCTCCAAGATAGAATAACTGTATAATACTTGTTTCTTTACCTCCATTTTGCTCTAGGTCAGTCCATCCAATCACACTATGAAACCTAAAAGGTATGTTTCGTCGTTTGAAAATGGAATTATTAGCTATATAATAAACATATTAAATCAGTGGTATTTATATACAGTTGTGTATACCATTTATGTATGTCAATATATTTCATTTCAAGTTTTTTTTTTTCAAAGAAAAGAAACACCTCTGGCTGCAAGATTTTCAAATCTGGGTAGAAGAAAAAGTAAATTCACTGTAAGCAACAGGTAACAAACTACTTCAATTCTTGGAATAAGAATTATCTTATTTAATTTGATATTGGATTAATAGGAAATCTAATAATTAGATATAGATTGATATCTGGTTCAGATTTATTTGAAAAGCTTATTTGTCACATAGCCACAGCAATTGAATAAGAGGAACTGGATCCATGTGGTAAGAAAATGAGTGACAAACTATCTCTTGCTTTGTAATGCACAAGATAGTTTTTGTGTGATTTTTAAAAATACATTTGCAATTTTCTTTCTTGACTCCTTACTTAAAACATTTGCTTATTGTTTTCATGCATGTTTTGTTCGAATATTGTTGGGGATACTGATCACAGAAACCTTTATAACTTGGCTTCTTGATTTGTTTGGGATGAGGAAACTATTTTAGTTTTTGAGGTATTTGGGAAATAAAGAGGTTGGTTATTTCTTCTTTTAGAATTGCCCAAGGATTTAATACAACTAACTATGGTATCCTGCATTATTTTCCTATGGTAGCTTTGTTTTACATACCTACTGATTCTCAAGTAGTCTTAGACAGTGATGTTAGAGGATTGCTGTTCCTTCCATAAATCTTTGATTTGCAAGACACCCTCATGTTATTCTATGGTTAGGCACGCTTGATAGAGGGGATCATGCAAAGACTTATGCTGTCACAGTTTGGATGCTATGTACCTATCAAAGCTGAAATCACTCTTTATAGTCAGAAATTTGAGAAAGAGACTTATATCAAATCAATCTTTCTTTATTGCAGGGGTGTCAAACTCAATTTCATTGAGGGCCGTATCAGCATTGCGGTTGCCCTCGGGGGGCCGGGTAGGTGTAGCCAGGGTGGGTGTGGCCTACTGGGTGGGCATGGCCAGCTCTACATCGTTCCCGTCAAGGGTGTCTGTTGGGGCCTGGGCAGGAATGGGACAGATCTGAGGGTCTCTGGCAGAAGGGGGTGGGACTGGGGCAAGCGCCAAGGCATGGTCCATTTCTTCATTCCTCACAAAGGGTGACACCTCCCCAGCATGCACCCAGGGGGCAGGGCCAACGTGGCAGGGGCCGGTCCCTTGCTGTTTCCAGACGGCCTTGTGGAGCTAAGACTGAATGTGTTTCAGCATAGATGGCCACCACAAAATTGTACATTGGGTCCCGGCCGGCCTGGGCCAGGGCCAAGGCAGCGGGGGCCGTTCCCTCACTGTTTCCAGGATGGCTTCGCGGGCCACATGAAACCACTTCACGGGCCGCATCTGGCCCCCGGGCCTTGTGTTTGACATGTCTGCTTTATTGCAATATAGTTGCTTGATTTCATTGCATGTGTGCAAACACACAGTCTCCAACTTCCATTATTAAGATGGCCAGGCAAAACATAAAATGATAAGAAGATGTGACAAACAATAAACAACAGCTCAATTAAGGAACCAGCACTGACAGGGCAAGCCACAAGCACTGACAGGGCAAGCCACAAGCACTGACAGGGCAAGCCACAAGCACATAAAATGAGAACAAACCCCACTCCCTGCTAGCACTGATGATGTTACCTAGTTTGGTAATGAAACATCTGTAAGAAAACAACCAAACTCAAAAAGCACCAAGGACCCACAAATGTGAGGTACCCGGTCAACAAAAGAAGATATTCCAGATACTCTTTTTTACACTTCTTGTTTTATACAATAAAATCTTTTTGTCTTCAAACATTCATTTTGAACTCACAAATATCTGAACGACAGTAGATGTCTGGCTGTTTTCAATCTTCAAATCTTCAAATGGAAGTGATAAGATATCTGCTCATCAGAATCTCATCCAGACAAATACTTTTTGATAATCAACTGTCCAACATCCCTCATTTTGTGCATTCATGTCTAATTGGTAGCTAAAAATTTATCTTCTTTAACAAATATAGTCTTTAATTATGGCACAGCTTTAGATAAATACCAGGTGATGTTATCCTGCTCTTTTCTTTTCCACAAACTTTGGGAGATAATTATTTTTTGGGTGGGTCAGCAGTGGAATAGTTGAATGAATAAGAATTATAATTAATTCTTCCCATTTCCTCAAATTTCTGATGTCCAAAGGAGGCAAATTTTTTGCTGACCTTTCCACTTCACAGGTGAAATATCAAGAGATGAGAATCAAATATTTTGAAGGGGAAATGCTTATCATGCTGCCTCTTTTTATTTCCTAATTTGCACCAACTGCAGATGGTAGAAATACTAAAACTTTTAAATGTTTTTCTATATGTATATATTATTAGTTTTTATAGGATTAGGAATAATGTGGGGTCGAGATTGGGGTTGGGATTTGGGTTAGGATTAGGATTGGGGTTAGGGTTAGGGTTTTTTAAAATAACATTCTCAATATTTAGCAAACAGCATAATGTCTGGGTTCATGTATTTAAAAAAAACCAAAGAGTAGTAGTTAATTATCATAAACTATGTTAATTAATTGCTTGATGGTCTTCTTCTTGCTGATATATATTCAAAGTTACATATCACATTCCTTTCTCTCTAACTAGTTTTTCTAGCCATTGATAAAAATTATTCCATGTTCTAAAATACAGAGTCTTCTTTCTCTTTTATCTTTAAAGTCAATCTATCCGTTTCTGCACACTCTAAAATTTTTTTAATTAATTATTCTTCAGTTGGTAAATTTTCATTTTTCCAATGTTGGGCAAATACAATTCTTGCTACAGTTAGTACGTGTAGAATTAAATATATACAGTCTTTCTCATAATTTGCTCCTATTATTCCTAACAAAAATAATTCCCATAAGCACTCCCCCCCCCATACACAATCATATTAATTTTTCACAGGTCATTCTTAACCTAATCAGGCAACTTCAAGAGCTCATTTAAAGAAGAGAAAAGGTCAGGTCTCCCTTCAGAGCCATAGGTGGAGCAGCTGAAGGTGTGATTCGGCACCCATGCTTCAAGACAAAATTTCATTTATTTGTAATTAGAAATAAATATTTAACAATATATAATTACATATTGTTTTTGTAATCACTATGCTTTAATTATGTTCAATTTGTAACAATGAAAATACATCCTGCATATCAGATATTTACATTACAATTCATAACAGTAGCAAAATTACAGTTATGAAGTAGCAACGAAAATAATTTTATGTTTGGGGGTCACCACAACATGAGGAACTGTATTAAAGGGTCGTGGCATTAGGAAGGTTGAGAACCACTGCTTTAAGCCATAATAAAATAGTTGCTTGGTAGTATAACATCCAGTCCAGCAGTCCAAATCCTCCACTTTCTTTTTAATGCTAATAGTGTTATTTCAGAGGTGTTCTGGAAAACAGACATGATAGCAGCCCCCAAATTTTGCTTTTGCTCCAGTGATATTTTTAATGCGGCCTCCATAGTAGTTTTGAATTCAGTTAAGCTATAGCGAACAGAAGATCTGCAAATATATTCTATACCAAATAGACTTGCTGTTTCCCTTAAGTCTTAAGATAAATTCAGAGCTGCTCTCTGATTTGGAACTGCTTGACAATGGACAGCATACATTTAATCTGGTTAGGCTATTTCCATAGCTGTACCAGTTCAAGAAACCATCCATCATTGTGCATAGGATGATGATCCCATACTTACATCTTCAGGAGTAGACACCACTGAATTCACAATAGACTTACTGGGTTACTTAACTGCAGATGGAACTACCACAATATCGATAGATTAGATTCCCTTTCAAAAGCATCCAGAAGATACAAATAATTTTGTCTGGCATATTTTTTTAAAATGCTGACATTGTTCTAAAAGGATATAGCCAAAGGCATGGCAATTTGAAAGAGTTTTGTTGTTGTCATCCCTGCATGCCTGTTTAGGCACAGCCTTTTCGCCTACAATCCCACCGGAAATGTTTCTTGCACCTGCATGGAGAAACATTTTGAAGTGGTCATGATGAGCTGTTTTAATGCTTCAAAGAAGGGATTTTGCTCAACCCATTGTGCTTTGCAAAAGCTTCCTTTCTCTTTGCATAGTGAATTATTTGTATTCTTTTTTATACATTCCTCAAAATTGTTAGACCCTTTTAAGATGGAAAGGCAGGGATATACAGTATGAATATTATATAAGAAGTTTAAAAACAAGACCTTGAAGTGTCTTGGTAAAGATGAAGGTGAGCAAATATGTCTGCTTGGTTATAGAGCTAGGTAGCAGGATTTTATATATTTATATTATAACAATATTTATATATTAATGCTTTTGGTACTGTAAGTATTTTCAAACATTTTGCAATATGCCATTCTAAGATTTAAATTGTTTTTAAAACAGATTTCTTAAAGAGTTTGATGATATAGAGACTATTGGTATAGGCGGCTTTGGAAATGTTTTCAAGGCAAAGCATATCATTGATGATAGATTATGTGCTATCAAACGCATCCGACTTTCAGGGTAAGTTACGCTATGCTTCCTTTAATTTTAATTATACTGTTATAAAGCATTTAAACACGTAGAATTTTCTACATTAACATTACAGATAGTCCTCGACGACTACAATAGAGACCAGAAAATTGGTTAAGTGGTATGGTCTTTAAGGGAGGCATCATGCGACCATGATTTTTAACTTCCTGCTAGCCTTCCCACTGACTGTGTTGGAAGCTGGGAGGGAAGGTTGTAAATGACAATCACATGACTGCAGAATGCTGCAACTGCTGTAAGTGCAAGCTGGTTGCCAAGTGCTGGGATCGCAATCATGTGACCATGGGGATACTACCAATGGGGACCTTGTGTGCCCAAGGACCCATTGTAAGCAGTGCCATCATAACTTCTAACCATTATTAAATGAATGATTGTTAAATGAGGACTATCTGTATATGTCATACTTAAGTCTCACATTGACTGCTCCTGAACAGAGAAGTTCTAACAGGTTTTGAAACAGTTTTGGTGGAATCCTAATGACTATATACTGTAGTGTGCACTTTAAATACATCACTACAAATCACTTATTTGAGAGACTTTCATATTTTATGTGTAGAAGACTGAGTTACTGTTGTATCGAGATTCAGTTGTAGAACAAGGACAGATGTGGGTCCTATATCATTTTGCTGTGCTTTGAAAATACTTAAGTATGTAATACATGACTTGTTTGTCTGCCACTAGTGAAAAACTACGTCCCACCAGAAAAGTTTCAAAATTGTAACAGAAATATTTTATTTTTCTTTCTTGTGCTTACATAGTAAAAAGTAGAGTTACAGCAGTGGTTCCCAATGTTTTCTATACCCCACACCCTTAGAAGGCTTCTAATATATTCTCGCATCCCTTACAAAAGTTTAAAATAATGGCAATGAATTATGCACATACACTATAATTTTGAAAACCCAAGTTTTCGCATCCCCTGAAATATTGTTTTGCACCCCTGGTTGGGAACCTCTGAGTTAGAGGGAGATTTCCGTGTGACTTGATTTTGTTATAAGAACTAGGAAAACCAGACAAGAATAGATTAGGATGTATTCGTTGTTTAATATGAATATGAATTTCTATATGCTATCGTTGTTAAGTCTAATTTTTACATTAGAACATTTCCTATATTAATGGTAAAACAGGTGCATCATTAATTTTTCAGATTTCCTCTTTTATGATTTTATTATCTGCAGTGTACCTTCTGACACATTTGCAAAATTCCAAATCTGATTCTTGTTCCTTTTTATAGAAAAACCTGTAGTTAATTAATCTTGTAAACAGCTGCTTCTGGAAATAATTCTGCAGTGTAGGCTTTTGGATCAATTGTTAACAACAAGGGTTTTTTATTATTGTTATTATTATGGTTGTTGTTTTGGCTTAACATAACAGCAAAAAAGACAGTGGAGAACGAGAAGTAAAAGCATTGGCAACACTTGATCACCGGCACATTGTTCGATATTATACTTGTTGGCCTGATCAAGACATTTTCCAGTTTCCTGATACCAGTGAGAGCAGGTAATTTCATCATTACATAACGTGTATTTTTTTTAAAGAAAACATTTTGAATATCTGTTTCGTTTGTGCTTAGTTAGCTTAACAGTTACTGGGCATATTCCACTTGATTTTATCTATTCAGACTTATATATTGCAGTCTTAAACGCATACAATTTATATTGAACATAAATAGGCCGAAGGTATCTTACCTTTTATTACAAAGCAAGCTGAAATAAAAAAGGAAAGTTGGCATGGAGCAGTATCACAGAGTCAAATCATTAACATTTCCGTATCAAGGTTTATTTTAAAACACTTCAACCCAACAATGCTGTAAGTGATGGTTATTCTTATAACAATAGAGTTGTCAACGCTGCAAATACTGTATATTCTTGCTTTGACAATATGCAGAACTGTCTGGTATTTTTATAGTTAAATCAGGCAACAGTGAAAGGGGAGGAGAATAAGGAAAGCCCGGGAAAAAGAAACCGGAAGTAAATCACATCTTCCAAGTTAATTGGAAGATGTGAATCATGACCCCAAAATGCTTGGAATGTATGTGCAACGGAAAAGAATCCAGATCTAAGCATTTCCACCATGCCGTACTGACGTCTCTGTAACCTTAATAAATGCTTTTAGGAAAAATATGCCTGAAAGTCCTTTTAAGTGTTTCGTTAATCAGACACATGACAAGAGTAATAATAAATTAGAGCATTAATACAACCAAACAATAACATTGACTACATCCTCATATTCTGGCACCAGGGCCACTCAAATTATTATATGTCCTAGGATAATGATGGCGAACCTTTTAGAGACTGAGTGCTCAAAAACCGGCCCTGCCCCCCCACCCTGTCCCCCGCCTGCAGGGCCACCCATCACCTTCACGGCCATTGTAGCCTTTAAGAGCAAATACTTTTATTGGATATTTTCTGTATGTGAGTCACTAAATTTTTATCTAAATTAAATTGGCCTTTCTGTCATCCTTTGGCATTAGTATAGAAACTGGCTTTTCCTGATAGCTCAGAGCTTTGCTTGAAACATGTTAGATATATCAGGAGTTTTCAGCTGTATTTGAACCCCATAAATAAACAAAATGGTTAGATCCATGCAAAGAATTGGACCTACCTCTGATGTCCATAAAGCAATTAGGAGGTGAATAGTTTTAATATTATTGACTTTTTTATTTTAAATTCTTAACAGCTCAGAGCAATTTGACTGCCTCTTCATTCAAATGGAATTATGTGAAAAGGGAAATCTGGCGGATTGGATAAATCAACAAAAGGAAAATTTATCTTGTAAAGATGATTCTGTAGAAATTCTATTTCAGCAAATAGTGCAAGGAGTGAATTATATTCATTCTATGGATTTAATTCATAGAGATCTCAAGGTGCGTACTGTAATTCAAAATGTCAGGTTTTGCCATCTTAACAATATTCTTACGGAAAGCTTTTGAAAATTCTCTTGTAAAATAAGAAAAATATAAAAATAAAAGCATCTATACAATATTACGTTTTAATTATATAGGCTCCTTGTTTTCTGTGAATCACTTATCATCCAGAATGAAATGTGACTTTCTTCCTTTGTCTAAAATATCAGACTGGCCATAAATCTCTACAGTATTTTTCCTGAAATTCGGCCCTGCATTCAGGTCTAGATAACAGCAGAAACCCTCAGGACTTGATATTCTAGATCACTTGCTTTATTAGAGTGGGAAAAAGCCATACATATGTAGAAAAAAAGTGACGCAAAATTTAGAAATCAAGCCCTAGATTTAAGTTTAGATTTTAGTGAGAGTTGGTATAATGTAATTATTATAACGTTGGAGTGTGACCTAGGGAGGATCTAGTCTACCCCACAATTATGGAAAATTGTCATGGCCCAATCTACTTCAAGGGTAGTTGTGGGGACAAAATAGGAAAAGTGCTGTATATGCTTCCTTGAACTTCTGAATGAAAGACAGGAAATTCATTTATTTAGCTCTCTGTCAGCTATAGGGTTTATATCCAGTTATATGTATTTCACTTTTACAAATAAATATGTAGAAAAAAGTGAGTGAGCCACAACCCTTTCCTTCACCCCTTTTAGTTTTCCACGTTATAGCAGGGTCAAGCTTTACCCAGACTGACACTTGAAGTAGAAGGCTCAGAGCCAAAGAGGAGGAGGTTTCGAAGTATTTCTAGCAGGACTACCTGATTCTGTAATAGCTTTGTTCCCTATGCCATCCATCTGGTTAAACTCGCAAGATATGTTTTTCTTGCCATGCACATGTATACATAACCCAAACTAGACTGTTGTTTCTGTGTCATATGTGTGGGTATATGCATAATTCTGTATTTATTTATTTTTGTCATATTTATGTAGTGTATATAGGAGGTTGTGACCCTTTGAGAGCTGAATGCAATGAAATTTCATTTTAATGTATGCCGATTAGTGTGCATTTAAAGTGACAATAAAGTTATTCTATTCTATTCTATTCTATTCTATTCTATTCTATTCTATTCTATTCTATTCTATTCTATTCTATTCTATTCTATTATTCTACTCTACTCTACTCTATTTCTCTCTTCTATTGTAGGAAATAGGAGCTTCCATTTCTCAAAATATTTTTTTTAATGAAATAAATATAGTCACATGCTCTTTGCTTCTGACTTTGTCAGCTTTTTCTTTTCCTGTCAGGTACAGGCAATCCTGATTATTTGCAGGTTCTATATTTGCAAATTCATTTATTCGCAAAAACGTATTTGTAACCCCAGAATCAGTCCGTGAATTGACCTCTGCTGTCCTAGAAAAAAATATTTGTTCCTTGTATGCCTAAATATAAAGTGTTTTCTTATAGTATTTATATTTTTCTTTTACAGCCTCTAAATATATTCTTTCATACTGAAAATCACATAAAAATAGGTGATTTTGGATTGGTAACTTCAGGTGTAAATGATGCTTCAATACAACGGACAACGAACAAAGGAACATTGCGTTACATGGCACCTGAGCAGGTAATTATTGTTAATAATTCTTTTTTGTATATACACTGAAAATCCCTTTGAAAGGAATTTGCTTATTTCCTTTGAATATAGAGGTAGTCCTTGATTTAAGACCACAATTGAGCCTCACGTTTTTTTTGCTAACAAGGCAGTTATTAAGTGAGTTTTGCCCCAATTTATGACCTTTTTGCCATGGTTGTTAAGCAAATCACTGCAGTTAAGTGAATCATGTAGTAATTAAGCAAATCTGGCTTCCTCCATTGACTTTACTTGTAAGTAGTTGACTCAGAAAGTTACTAATAGTGATCACATGACTCCAAGACAGTGCAGCTGTCATAAATACATGCCAGTTGACAAGTGCCTGAATTATTCTTTTGATATTTTTTTCAAAGATAAAATATTAAAAACTACAGAACAAAAAACCCCCCAAAAGACAAAAATTACAAACACAACAAAAATAATAATAAAAAAGTGCACAACATATAGAAAGCCAATATTAAACATACATCGTCCATCCTGGTTGGTATGTTGACAAATATTTTCAAATAAATCTAATGGAATTTAGATTCCCCTAGATTTGTGGGTCTACAAATAATTATAAAATTTCATATCTAGAATTGCAATATTTACTATACTACTATTTTACATCACAATTCTTTGAAAGCTATACCAATTCTCAGGTAAATCTTTTTCTCCATCAAATCCATTAGTAATGTTAGATATTAGTCCTATCCACATATTTAACTTCTCTCTTGTATGTGTATTCATGACATCTTTCAGTTGGTTTAACCCAATTGCAGATTCTTCAAATGTTTGATCTATTTTGATCCAAGTGCCTGAATTTTGATCATATGACCACAAGGATGCTGCAATGGTTGTTCAGTGTGAAAAGTGGTCATAAATCATTTTTGGTGCCATTGTAAATTTGAACAGTCATTAAATGAATGGTTGTAAGTCAAGGACTACCTGTATAGTTTTCCACTTGTAAGTTCTCTCTACTGTGCTATAATTTGAAGTCAGACTCTTAAAATAGCTGATAAATAAAGCATCTACATCCCCCACAAAAGTACTAAGTATTTCATCTAAGAGAAAATCATCATCATCATCTCCAAATAAATGACCATATGCTGAAAATTAACTTTTATTGCGTTGTTATTTATTTTCATGCATTTTTCCTCAACAGCATAAGATTGTATACAATTCTTTTGCCTCTAGAGACTCTAAGAAGCTGAATGAAGGTTGCGCACATCTTTGAAACAAAATTCACTGATTCACCCTGTACTTTGTTTTTACATTTGAAGTACCTAACATGCTTGTGTTATGCTGTCCATTAGGAAGGATGCAGTTATGGCAAGGAAGTAGATATCTTTCCATTAGGATTAATTTTATATGAAATGCTTTTCCCATTTTCAACTAGTCATGAGAAAGAGAAGGTAAATAATCCATTTTTTTCTTACATCTGCCTGCATGTATTTCTCAATAAAGATAGGAGACACATGTTCAAGCTGCTTTTCAGACTGACTTATTTAATGTAATGTTAGAAAAATAAATTAAAATAGTTAACTTTAGAAATGTATACATTAAAAAGCTGAGCAAAAAGAGAAAAGCTATCCGTCCATCATATTCACAAATGGAATGCCTTGGTGTAAGAGCCACAGCAGATATATGGGGAAGGAGATTATTTTTGAAAGAAAAGTGATTAAGTTCTCAACTTTTCTTTGATCTGCTGATTAAAGGCCATAGGGGTTTGTATGACCAGTTATTGAAGGTTTTGGGGTTGTAAACATTTTGTTACGAAACCAGGCAAAAGTTGTACATACCTTTCTGACATCACATATTTCGGTTGGGAAGTTAATTTATATATCAGTGAAGACTTTGTAACTTTTTATAGGCCTAGAAAGTGTCTATGTCTGTGGACTGGAACTAGGCCTATTTCATATATATTTATATTATGTTATAATGTACACATTACTGTTTTATATGCTTATGAATACAAGCATAAGTGTGTATCCCTATGCTGTGACACCAAATTGTGTTCCTGCATGCACGTTTTTAGTCTTATTTTTACTGGTTAATGGACAAAGCTCATGTATGGGAATTTGTTGAAATTTGTATTAACAAAGATGTACAAATATGATAAAATATCACTTTGTGCAGAGAGCAAAGAACAGCTGTGAATATTCCCTTATGTGTATTTCTTATCAGTTAATATTATTCTTGACATACTGTAGCTTCTAGAAAACATCTTATCAAAGCAAATACTCTTAGCTATTGTTTTAATGTGGGATTTTTCTGCTGCTAGACCACTTAAACATTTATGATTGGTAAACTACTTTTGGGAGAACTGGCTAAATTTCTGAAATTTTGCATACAAATCCTTTAAAATAGAATTGTGTACTTTAATTTAAATACACTCTGATTTTTCAGGAATGGCCCAACATTAAAGAAGGCAAACTTCCAAAAACATTCATCGAGAAGTTTACAAAAGAGGTATACTGCTGTAAAACATTTCTATTTTTTAAACCTTTTAATCTATTTTTCTTAATTCCATGTTCATTTCTTAATTTTTATATTAATATCCTCTTCACTTGCAGACTTCTCTAATTAAGAAACTGCTTTCCAAAGAGCCATCTCAAAGACCATCAGCAGCTGATATTTTGGAATTAGTAAAATGCCAGCAACACGCACGACACACTTATTAGTGAATTTGTCAAAGCGCAGGTTTTTGGTTTATGTTTCTTTTGCTGTTCTTGATTCCTGAAATCAGTGTGAATAGACAAATTGCGAGACCCACTAAATGTGAAGGATTGGGTTTGCTCCTTATGCCTTGTTATGTTTGGTATCTCCCGAGAAGTCAAAGAATGCAAAGAATGAGAATGGAAGTGGAATGGGAAGATCTAATGGAAATAGAAAGAGTGCCTTTTGTGAACTTTGCAAGACCTTTTAGTCTCATCCTGTGTGCAAACACATAACGGCAATCTGATGTATCTGAATTTTTTTTACGAAGTTTTAATGTGCCATTCCAATGCTGTTGTTATACAGTTAAGTTTAATATTGCCTGGGAAAGTTAATACCATCCTTCTAACTCATGGAACTACTCGCATCAAGTGTTAATTGTTATCTTTTGCTTTGTGAAAGATAGTACTGTGATTAATCTGCAGTTTTATGACAGTATTCACTTCCTTTCAGATTTTTCTGAATCTTTTCAAATGAATGCTATTGGAGATATTACTGATTTATAAAAAGGTTATAGATGATACGGTTTGCTTTCTTTTGCAAAAATGTAGATGTAAATCCATAAATTAACCTTTTAACTTGCAATGCATAGATGGGCAACTGTTTTGGAAGTACAAGACAATGCATTTAATTACACTTAGCTTTCATTTACTTTAAAATCAAGAGCTCCAGCATTACATGAGTAATGCATCTAACAGTGCTTATAATTATGTTGTTTCTAAAACAGATCTAATGTGCTGTCTTGCATTTGTGTTTTGATACTTTAAACCAGGTATGTCCAACCTGCAGGTGCATGTAGCCCTGGACAGCTAGTAATGTAGCCCCACATAATAAAAAATATAAAAAACAAAGGACATTTGCTATTTATATACATTAATTATATTTTTATATGTAGCCCAAGACATTTCTTCACTCAGTGTAGTCCCAGGCAAGCCAAAAGATTGGCACCTATGCTCTAAATCATTTAATGTATGAGGGCAATTAGAAAATAAACCTCCGTTTGAGCATGTGTGAGAAATAGGCGGGGATAGCAACACCTGTCTATGACGCCATGCACCGTAGTTCAGTAGGCAGTGAGGAGTGGAAGAAGTTGTGTTCCAGTTGACTCGTCCGCTAGATCAATTGAAAATGAACCAGTTTTTTAAATGAAACAGTGGCTTGCATCGCACCGCTTCGATGATGACAATGTGCTTCACGATGCTGTTACAGGGTGGCTTCATTCCCAGGCAGGAGATTTTTTAGCAAAAGGAATTTCAAACCTAGTAAGATGTTATGACAAGTGCCTCAATTTGAATGGCGATTATGTCAAAAAGTTATGTAATGTTGTAGTTTTCTAATGTGTATAATACAAGTTCTGTATTTGCGAGTATCTGTCATTGATAACCAAATGGAGATTTATTTCCAAATTGCCCTTGTATTAATCAATTAAACCAGCCAATATAAAACACAACAGCGAGGATATGGTCAAAGGTTGAAAAAATATCTATAATAATGATAAAATGAAATAGAACTTTAAAAAAGGGGGACAAACATTAATGGAATCCAGATATACAACTATCTCAGTTCTTTAATTTGTCATCTAGAGCATATATTGCTTTTGCTTCTCATTTCTACAATATAAAGAAATGTTAAAAATGAACAATGTATTTCCTGAATTTACTTCTTCAGTGTTGCTTTCTGTCCAGTATAAATTGTGTAATTTATCCAGTGTGTGCAAATTTTTGGAAAAAGAAAAAGCTAGACCAATCTTTCTGAACTCAAGCCCCCAAAAGCTAAGACTCAACCTCCTGAACTCATAAAAGAGGTTGTTAGAGGATTTATGACAAATTGTGGCTGTAAAAAAAAAATGTTTTTTGAACATTTTGCTTCAAGCTTGTTTTTTTATACATTATGTCTGCCATGTGTTTTTAAAATTTATGAAAGCAAATGAAATATTAATTTCAAGAAAGATAAGCTATCTGTTTTATTTTTTAAAGAACTGGGTGGAAGTATGTTAAAACAGTTTTAAATAGGAAAAACATACTCTGTCATATAATCATTCCTCATTAACATCTTACAAAGTAAAAGACTTTTAGGCCTATACTTGGATAAGGTAAGCAAGAAATCAAGCAGAATTTTTTTAAAGGAAAATTTGAAGATTCTTCTATTGATTTACATTAAAGATGATAACCTTTAAGATGGAGGGGGACTCAAACCAAAAGAAAAGGCTAATATGTTTGTCAACATAAGTAGATCCATAGAAAATTATTCTCGGCTCAAAAACTATTATTAGTGACAATTATTAGTGGATTATTATATGTATATTTTATGATCATGCCAATTAACTGTCAGCTGCAGATATAATAAAGGCATGGTTTTGCTGAACCATGGAAATTTGTATGCAGGGGTTTCCTAAGATCTGGAAATTATTTCAAGGGTTCTCCCAAGTAAGAAGTTTGAGAAAGACTGAGCTAGACTACAATAAATATTTAACATATGAGATTGAACAATTATTTCTGGTAATCTCCTGAATCTCAGATTTCCATCTCTTTTTACAAAAATCTATTGGTTGGGAAGCTAGCAACTTGGAAGAATTCCAATATGAATTTGTAGCCATATTAAACTGTAGGAACTAGTTAAAGCTTGAGTACTTGTTTCTTTGGCTGCTAAAGATCATTTTGTTCTAGACAACTTGGGATAAGACTCTTGAAGAATCTCTGGAAAAGACCATTGAAAAAATAAGATAAATGGCAAAACTACAACATGTAGTAACCCCTAGGGCTAAGTCTGAAAACAGCATCATGCTGCCAGCCAGGTTATTCCTACTTTAGCTTAACTCTAAGGAACAGTTTGTAGAAAAGTTATTCACACAGATTGCCTGAAGCTTAAAATAAACGCAAATCAATGATTAACCAATGGTGGTGCATAAACCAAATAAATCACAGCTGAATTTCTATGCATTAACTCAATTTTGCCTAATAACTTTGGTTAAAAAAGCTAAGAAACTTAATAAAGAGGGGAAGAAAAGCACAAGGAGATTTTGTATGTGTTGAAGCATGGATTATTTTCCATGAGCCCTCTCATGAAACCCTATGTTCAGTTTTATTGTGAACCTAAACAGAATTATCTCTGAACAGCTAAATTCATTATTTAAGGTTTCTTGAAATTTTACTTTCCTGAAATAAAACATGCATTTATCCAATCTGCAGCATCTAGTCAATCACGTTAGATTTTATTTTTCAGAAGTAAACATAGCAGGATTTAAAAAAATAATAATAAATAACTTGGAAAAATAACAGATTAGTTCCTATTCCAAAGAATTATTTAAATAGCATAAAAGCCATTTTATACCCAAACATAGAGCAATGAGAAACGACCAATTTGCTCAATGAAAAATATAGAACAACATAGTTCATAGCTATGCTCTTCATTGAAATTAAAAAATTTGCTACTGTTTTGAATTTTTACAGACTTATTCATGATCTGTATATGTACTCCCAGGGCAATTTGAAGATAGATCTTCTTCATCTGCAAAGGAAAAAGAGAGAAATTTGCAGAATTTACAAGCAAACATGCATACAGTAATAGATAAGAAGTTTGAAATGGAAAATGTATTTTGTTTCAAACTCAAAGCAAATAGCGCATCTGAAATGTTCTGGATTGACTATATTCTGAATTTTATTTCAACCACTAAATACTCTAAATGGGCAGTTCCAAGCTTGTTTCTGCTTTAAGTTGCCAAGTTTTATTCCAACGTCAGAACAGCAAAGGTAGGTTTATTCTGACCTCAGAACAAAACCCTTAGGAGATTGTTGCAGTGTGACTGGGCTCTTTTAGAACTGGAGTAATATTTAGGTTTCCAAGAGAGGCAATCAGTGTAGAGAAACTGATATGGTGAGTGAAAACCTTTATGCTTCTCCTTTACAATAAACAGCAAACTTATTTAGAGTATGAACCCAGCTTTTATCCAATCTCTTTCTTTCCTGTTTTGTACTTTAGTGAATGTACCATCTTCTCTGAGTCTTTGCTTCTCTTCCTCCAGGGAAACCAATAATTGACTTTTTTTCTCCCTCACCTGGGAACCAACCACTGGTCTGCACAATCATACAGCTTTACTCTCCAATTTTTCTTTCCAGTCACTTCCTTCTACAAGAGTCCTTGTAAATTGGAGAGTGAGAAGGAGAGAAAAAAAAAAACCAGCACCATGTCCCCCAGCAATGCCTATATACAAGGCTGGGCTAATGGGAATGCTGTCTACCTGTACCCCCACAATGCTCTTGACTAGCAGTAAAATTAGTTAGTTCATCAGCTCTTGCGCCAATACATCTGCACCTCTCTCCTTTTGCTGACTTACACCATCATAAAAGCAGCAAAACTAGCCATTAAAAGCTTTTTGACATAAAAGATACATGACTATAGTAAAAATCCTGAAACATCAAAATTTTCAAGGAAAACCTCTAGAAAATAAGTAATAAAAAACAATACAATCAAAATTGATTATGCATAATGAATAAACAAATTCCACAGAATATGAATTATTGTATTTAAAAAAAAAACAATTTATGTTTACCTTGGTAGCTTGTTCCGCACCAGATGCAATAGAGATACTCTTCTCTTAAATAAGTTGTTAAAGTGATCAACTTTTCTGATTCCTGAAAAAGCACCAATAAATAATTTTTTAAATCCATTGAATAAATCAATCTGAGAAAGACACGTGTAATCATTGATTTGGCAATGAAAAGTATTAAATAAATTAGAATGTTTAGCTTCTGCCTTCTTTTTCTGCTCCTATTAAATAACTGTATTAGGATTCTTAAAGTCTTTTATTACTTCCAACTTATTATTTCTTCTTAATATTAGAATAAAATCTGTGATGGGTTTTATGAATCTTATTTATTGGCAGATAAAACCATGCATGAACAAATCGACCAACAAGGTCACTAAAAGTCCACAGATTTGATGGCACTTAATCAAAACATACATCATATATTATTTTTGACTCCTAGTGACAACATAGATTTTTTTCCATGATGAACTAGCCCAGACATGTCAAACACAAGGCCCGGGGGCCGCATGCGGCCCACGAAGTGGTTTCATGTGGCCCGCGAAGCCATCCTGGAAACAGTGAGGGAATGGCCCCCGCTGCCTTGGCCCTGGTCCAGGCCGGCCGGGAGCCAATGTACAATTTTGTGGTGGCCATCTATGCTGAAATGCATTCAGTCTTAGCTCCACAAGGCCGTCTGGAAACAGTGAGGAACCAGCCCCTGCCATGTCGGCCCTGCCCCCTGGGCGCACGCTGGGGAGGTATCACCCTTTGTGAGGAATGAAGAAATGCACCATCACCTGGAAGTGGCCAGCAAATGGCCCTGGCCTACTTCACATATCTGGCTTGATGGCCTCCAGGGGAGGGGTTTCGGCAGGTAGCGGGACACTCTCCTCACAGCGCCAAGAGGCTGAGCCGGGTGGCGTGAATCTGATCAGAAGTGCAATGCTGCCTAGCCCCCAGCCTGCCCAGTTTCAGCAGGCAGCAAGGTGCAAAGCTGGCGAGCTTCGCACTGCCCGGCTCAACCTCTCGGCACAGTGAGGAGAGCGCCCTGCTGCCTGCCGAGACCGGGAAGGCTGGGCGGCATTGCACAGGTAACGTTGACTCTCACGCTGCTCATGGCATCCCCTTCCCCAGAGCCCACCAAGCCAGATATGTGAAGTAGGTGAGGGCCATGTGCTAGCCACTTTCAGGTGATGGTGCATTTCTTCGTTCCTCATGAAGGGTGACACTTCCCTAGCTGCGTTTCTTGCCTGTTTTTCTCCCTCCCTCATCTCAAATATTTTTCCACCACTCTACTTAAGAAGGAAGGAAGGAAAGAAGGAGAGGGAGGATCTGAGGAAAGTGTTGCCTTAGTCCTGCCCTGCTGCCCTTTCACCATCCCCTTGCCCCCTCCTCCTGGCCTATCCTGAGGGTCTCCCATCCTATTCTAAGGAAGCTTTGGATAAAAAGCTGGGTCTCCTCCCATGGAGAGGGAATGGGCCTCCCTCTGACTTTGCCCTCGTACCCATCATGAGCAACCTGGCTAAGGAGAGCAAGTACAGCAGCAGCAGCAGCCTTGAGGAGGAGGTAAGTGCAGCTGGGCGCCCCCTTGGGGAAGTGAGGCTGGGCTTGGTGCCGCAGGTGCTCGAGGGCCAGGCTGGGCGTTTGACCTCTGCTGCCTTGGCGCTTGTCCTGGTCCCACCCCCTTCTGCCAGAGACCCTCAGATCTGTCCCACTCCTGCCCAGGCCCCCACAGGCACCATTGACACGAACGATGTAGAGCTGGCCACGCACACTCCATCCACGCCTACCCAGTAGGCTGCACCCACTCTGGCCACACCACCGCCCCCCCCCAGGGCAACCGCAATGCTGATGCGGCCCTCAATGAAATTGAGTTTGACACCCCTGAACTAGCCCAAACCTGGTCTTTCAGTTCTAACGTGCCCCCATTGCTCCAATATTTCTTTAAAGTCCAACTTTCCTTTCTATGTCATAGGAAATACCAAAGCTTACATTATTGTGACTCAGGAAGCAGCAACAAAATGGGACACAGTTATAGTGGCAATGAGTGCACTGTTGGAAGATCTGAAGGACCAGGTTCGGGACAGACCATTATGAAGAAAATGCATCTATGTGGTCTAAGAGCAGAAACTGATTTCATGGCACATCATAGATCAATCAATTAACGTACATTGTGCTGATGCACACATAGATGGATGCATTCAAGCTAAACCAAACTTAATTAAGAGTGATGAGAATGCATGCATTTTGTTCAACATTTATATTTACAGCAATAAATATTTATATTTACCTCTCACCTAGTTTGGTGATCACTATAGAGCATAATATAAAGAATTACCAGCCAGTCCACCAAAGACAACTGCTAAGACAGTATCTGAACATGTATTTACATTGAGTTCATCTTCCTTCTCCTCTTCTTCCTCTTCTTCCTCTTGGTCTTCTTCGGTCTTCGGGCTTAACCAGTACCAAATCTCTTTGGGGACTTCAAGGCCCTTAAATAAAAACATGGCAATAACTCATACTCCACACTATTAGATTTTTTAGGACTGCTGTAATCTTTGCCTAAATGGGGGAAAAATCATATTAAACACAAGATAAATTTTAGGAGACATTGCATATTAATAAAGCTCTTGATTTCTTAGACCTCATGGCCTATTTTATATTATCAACCAGATTTATCCTTTTGAAATGGATTTTTTTGGTGATGATGTGAGTTCTGCTTTCATAGTATCACTGTGGTAGGTCTGCTTAGCCATGCAGTGTTTAAGCTGTAGGGGATGCACAGTTCCATCCACAATGCTTTTTCACACATATATGAAACTGCTGGGTAAAGTAATTCAGAGATCTGGGGCGAACCTAACCTTGTGAGGCCTACCTTACATCCTCATATCTCAATTTCAAATTTAGATTACTATATAGGCAGTCCTCGGCTTACAACCACTCATTTAGTAATTATTCAAAGTTCGGCATTGAAGAAAACGACTTATGAACAGTTCTCATACTTAGAACTGTTGCAGTGTCTCCGTGGTCATGTGATTAAACTTCAAGTGCTTGGAAACCAGCAGGCATGTCCTGGAGTCATGTGATTGCCATTTGCGACCTTCCCAGCTGGCTTCTGACAAGCCAAACCAATGGGGGAATTTGGATTTGCTTAATGGCTGTGTGATTCACTTAATGGCCATGGCAAAAAAGTCATAAAATCAGGTGCACCTTACTTAATGACCACCTTGCTTAACTACAAAAGTTCCAATCCCAATTAAGATTGTAAGTTGAGGACTATCTATAATGCCAACAAAGGCTGTTCTAAAAGCTTCCATTGCTGCAAGTTGCCACTTCTCCATAAATAATGTGTAAGGCTGTTACATTCAGTCTCTACAATCTATACTAGTTGCCTGTTACTACTTATACTTCAAAGAGCTTATTGACACCCAAATATTTGCTGGAAAATTATTTCATGTATGCATTAGCCAGGCCTATAAATCTTGCTTGCAGAGCCACTGATACCTCCAGTCCAGTGGCTGATTTCAGCCTGAGCATTTGGGTTATGAGGTCTTTGCTATGGAACCCCCTAATATTTGCTCTTCATCTGGATGTTGCAGTGACGGACTGTTGTACGGTATTGTTTCTAATATTCTTGTATTGGATTCTCAATCTATAAACTGTTTCATTATTTTTATAGAAATTGTTCAATTAAAAGTAACAAACAGTAGAAATAAAAATGCAACACAACATTGATCGTAGATTTGATATTTTAAACATATTACATTGCAGTAGTAAAAAAAAAAATCAAAAGGTTGACCTTGTCAGTAAGTCTTATGAACAGCCTCCTGCTTGCTGACCTGATTCCAGACTAATCATATTTATAAATCTAAAATATATTTTTTTAAAAAACGCATTAATGTACCAAATGTATCTACATTGATACATATTTGCAACAGGACTGTTCTAAAATGTTTCCATTGTTTGTTGAATTGTGCACTACCTATTAGGAAGGTTAAAGCAGAGAGGTCAAAGCCTCTACATGCCAAAATCAAAAATAAAGGTTTTATTTAAACTTACTTTCTGTGTATCCAATTGTTGGCAGGCTTTCTGACTTTTTTCAAGGTCCCGTTGTATTTGCAGTTGCTCCTGCTTAGTCTTCAATCTCATTCTTCATAAGACAAAAGCCATAATCAGTAAATTTAATAGAAGACTGTATTTTGATAAGGACATTTTTCTGTTCTGGATATTAATAAACTCAATATGTGAGCTAAAACAGAATAGCTTCATCCCTAATATCTGAGGGATGAATACAAGATCCTCCAGGAATAGCTGGACATCCCGACATCATTCCACAATGATAATTTTGGGTGGAGCTGCTGAGTGCTGAATTAGATTCTACATTAATTTTATAGAATTTGACAAGAGATTTTATCTCTTTAGCTTTTACCTTGTGGTGCCAGGATTTATACTAGGGTCCTTCAACACACAAAATATATGCCGTCCAGGTTAAGTACAGCCCTTGCCTCAGTATACAATAGGCATTAGCAGTTAAGAGAAAATGTCAGAGGAATAAAATAAATGGAAAGCACTACTTGAAGAGATCAGTTGTCTGCTTTTCCACTTGTTTTTTCATATTCATTTTTTTTCTGTAGTTTTCCAGCATTTCTTCAGCTTTTCGTTTTTTTAATTCTTCATGGCCAAGCCCACTTCTTCCTGTCCCAAATACAAGGCAGTTGTTTGACTGATTGAGCAACACCATGTTTGAATGAAAAAAAAAGGTCAGTTATTTCACAAACCTGTAGTAATATTCAGAGGAATGGGCTCAACTATCCCCTTTCCTGCAGAAGAAAGAAATGTATTTGCTATTAGTAAAATAACATACGATCCCCTTGCTTCATTGTGCTTGCTATCTTTTATTTCCATATTTTAACTTTTTAATTTTATTGTAATATATTTGACTGCTGTGAGCTGTGCAGAGTCTTTGAGAACTGGACGGTATACAAATTTTAAATATTATTAATAGTAATAGTATTTACTGTATTCCCTTCTATATATTTTTATTTCTTATATTTTATACCTTGTTTTGCCTTTCATGAACTCAACAGTCTATTCAATTTTTCCCCACATTAAATAAACCTGTGAAACAGGTTTGACTGCAAGATCATATTGGATCTCTGGTCTTAAGGAACTCAGAAAGGTACCCCACTCTTCTGTAATCTTCCCAAGTCAGGATTCACTCTGTGAATTCTATTTTGTTTTTCTCCAATGGTTCAAAAAACAATGGCAGAGATTAGGGTTGGCAAGAACTAAACTCAAATCCCAACTCAGACACAAAGTGCATCAAGTAACTTTTGGATCAGTCTAATTTATTTCACAGAGTTGTTGAGAAAGTAAAATTGGGAGCAAAGCAAGAGAACAAATGTGTTATGTTGAGGAAATTCAGAATATAAATGTAATAAGTAAATTACTAGATGTCTTTGGCTCCCAGCTGCAGATTTTGTACCAGCGTAACTATTTATGGGGCAGTAAAACCTGATTCTTTAACATAGTCACACTTTAAAAACTGGATGTGGAAAAACTCACCACTTTTGCCAAGAGGTTGGCCACTTCTGTACCCCATCTTCTGGAGCATAGCAAAGCCTTTATTTTCATTCCCCAAAGCAACATTTAAAACCATGTCACGTTGCTCTTTTTCTTGTTCTTTGATGCTTTTTTGCCTACTTTTCTGGTTAGCCTCTTTTCCTTTTTCCTCTTTTTTAAAAGTTTCCTTTACACGTCTCAACATCGGCATTCCTGGCCTGATGTCCTGGCTGAACAAAGCAAATTATTTTGTTAATGCTCATACCAATGGCTTAGAAACTAACATGAATACAAAAGAAAAGGACATTGTATGCTCTTATAGCTGCAAAAAGCATAATTCTACAAAGATGAAAGGACATGTCTTCATTCTCAATTTTATAATAATCCGAGTTTAATTCTTTTCATAATTAGATAAGAGTTCTATGGTTAGGAGTTTCAATTGAAATATTCTAAATTTATTCTTATATTTATCTATAATTTTAATATTCTATGTTTTTGCCTCAATGTAAAAAAAATACTATATAATACATTAACATACTTTAAGGATTATTCACTATACATACTGAGTAATGAATTATATTAATAGTAATTAATAGTCTTACTGATTTTTACTTTTTATTTCTGAAAACAATAAAATAAATATGCCATAGAAAATTATTTATTATTTATTCGCCTGTATTTCTAATCTAATTCTGTAAATTATCTTCCTTGACGTTTTGTTCTATATGGGCAGAATTTTCAAGCAAAATGTGTATTTGAAAAATTGTTCCCAAGTTTTTAATTGGGTATTGGATATTTGAAATTTCATAAAGCCAGTTAAACTTCAGCATCCTTATTAGGCAAAGGCAAGCATGATATACTTAGAAAAACATCCACTTACTTAGTATTAATAAAGGAATCAGACATATAATCCTCTTCTGCGTCGTCCATGATTCATATCAATCGTCCACCTTCAAGCTTGCTACCTATAAATGCAGTTCATGATTATTTTAAAATGCATCAAAACCACTTTTCTTTCTAGAGGAAAATTTCATACTTATTAGATGCAACGCAACAAACTCTGATTTTGATCTTTGTGCATGATTGTTCCATAAGACCCTGATTTCTTAGCTAGCCAGAGCATCAGCATCAGCACAGGAGAAAACCAAAGCAGGGCAATGATAGGATGTTGGTCTTTGCCCTGTAAATCCCAGATTCAGCTCATACTCATTCGTGGAAACTCACTGGGGGAGGCTAGTTTATTTAATTCAACATACCTATCTAGACTGCTATTGTATAACTGACTGATCTAACTAACCATCACGCAACCCGCGGCCGCAACGCTCAAAAATTTCTCCTCTCGTTTGCTATTCCTTACCAATAACAAAAAAAAACAGCCCGCCACACTCCCCAAAAAAAAACAGCCCGCCACACTCCCCACTCCCCAATTCCTAAGCCGCTCCTGCGCCTGCGCGCCTCGGTGGCCTCACTTCCTGAGTCTCAAGAGCGCATGCGTCTGAGCCGGCGCTGCTACAGCTGGTTGTGGGGAAGGGCCGGATCGGGGGCGTAAACTGTGGCGACCTTCGGGGCTCTGGCTGGGTCGGTGGCCGCCGCTGCCTGAGGTGGGATGATCCGTCGGGAAAGGTTGGGCAGGGAGACGCGGGGCTTGCACTCGGTGGGGAAGAGCCCAAGGGGGAAGGGGATGGCAGGGCTGATAGGGCCATAAGAAGGAAGCGGGAGCGCAGGACCACGGCAGCCTCCCCGGGTGGGAGCCGGTTCACCGCGGGCTCCCCATTGTAGGGGATCCTTCGCCCTGGAGGCACCGCCCGCCGAGGTGGCATCCATCGTCCCTGCGGATGCTTTTCCCTGGATGGATGGCAGGTGTAACAATGACCCCGGGAGCTGGGACCTACCTTTTCTTTAGCCCACTGACCCAACTGACGGCAGCCTCTTAAAGGCCCCTTTCCAGTATTACACTTTGGACCGCCCTCCCGGGATAGTCTGCGATCCGGGTGGCAAAGCTCCGGGAACCGCTAGACCAGTGGTTCTCAACCTTTTTAATGCCGCGACCCCAACCGGTCATAAGTCGAGGACTAGACCGGTCGTAAGTCAAGGACTACCCGACAGGTCGTAAGTCGAGGACTTTCCCTGCCTGGGAGCACCGCGCACGCGTGGTTTCGTCCCCTGAGCTGGCCGAGGCGTAGCTGGCAAGCGGCAGAGACGGAGCAGGCCGACCACCAGCTGGCCCAGCCCAAGGGAGGTAAGGCACCCGCCGGAAAAGGGGGAAAAAATGGCGGACAAAAAAAATGGACAAAAAAAATGGTGGACAGCCTTGCTTGGCGACCCCCGTGAAATGGTCGATCGACCCCAAATGGGGTCCCGACCCACAGGTTGAGAACCACTGCGCTAGACGGCAGAAAAGAGGCGCCGTTTCCTGTGTGTCTCCTTGCTGCCGCTCAGGTTTTGGCAGTCTAGAGCTGGTGACCCTAGGATGCAAAGGATATACAGGTAGTCCTCGACTTACACCAGTTCGTTTAGTGGCCGTTCGAAGTTACAATGGCACTGAAAAAAGTGACTTATATGAATGACCATTGTTCACACTTATGACCATTGCAGCATCCCCATGGTCGTGTGATCTACATTCGGGATGCTTGACAGCTGGTTCATATTTATGACAGTTGTAGTGTCCTGGGGTCATGTGATCACCTTTTGTGATCTTCTGACAAACAAAATCAATGGGGAACCCAGGTTGACTTAACAATGGTGTTACCAATTTAATAACTGCAGTGACTCACTTAACAGGTGTGGCAAGAAAAATAATAAAATGGGGCAAAACTTATTTAACAAATTTCTCACTTAGCGACATACATTTTGGGCTCAATTTTGTTGTAAAGGCTCAAATGTGGTCGTAAATTGAGGACTACCTGTACTCCATAGTTGAGCCCAGGATGGGACATCCCCTCCTTTGTAATAAGCCATGTTTGCATAATATGCGTACCTGTCTATACATCATAACTGTTTTATTATTATTGATTTGCTGTTATTGCCCCATGGCCTTCCATTTCATCTAAGCGATTCTGGGAGGTTTGTAATGGATAAACATAATCCAATAAAAAATAAGTTAAAAACCAATATACAAATCTATAAAAGCTATTCATAATCAATTTACTAAATCCACATTTTCTTCTGTGTGTGCATGTTGTTCTGAACCATAAACTACTGTATATTTGGCTGCTTGGTGTTTCAGTATGTCATATCAGCCTGTGTGGGGTAAAGGGACTCCAGTATGGAACTATTTCACACATTATGCAACATCAAACCTGAATTTGTGAGGTGCCTCTACTGCTAATAAAAAGCCAGAGAAAATCCCAACTCTTACCATTGGTGGTTGAGAAGTTGGTTGGGCAGCAGCTTCAGAGAAGTCTGGATCTTTTTTTAAAAAATTGTATGCTTCCCAGAGTCCACATTTTGGATGGCTGTATGTATATTTATTTATTAAATTTTTATGCTGTTCATCTCCCCTATAAGGTGACTCTGGGCAGTATAAGTATGATGAAATAAAGTAATTATATCTGAATTTTCAGCTTTCAATGCAAAGTTTTAAATCAGTGCAAAGTTTTAAATTAAAAAGTTGTGTGAATAGACTCTATAGATTCAAAAGAAAAGTGTTCTTTGCCTGAATAATACATTAAGGGGCTGAAATCTGGCAATCAAAGCATATTTTTTGTTTCAACCTTGAGTAACTGTATTCTCATTTGCCTATTAAAACTTAAAAAATATTCTATATCAGATTTGCATGTAATAAAAGAGTTCTTTTTTTAAGATACACTTGCTGATTAGAATATTGTTTTTTCTGTTTTTATTTCATATTGATATTTCCTTGTTAATTTACATTGGAAATTGTAATACTTGAGAGTACATTTTTTTAAAAAAATGTAGGATCTGTATCTTTCAACAATATGTATTTTTGGAATTAAATAAAATACTACAGATTTCTAAAATTCATAGATAGACCTAAGTGAAACCATTTTGGATTAGATTTTACACTTTTGTCCACACTCTTATTAAGCAAACAATTAGTTACGGTACAATCATAGTTTTTTGTATCCTGTATATTGTATTTGTGTTTTTAATATGCTGTGAACCGCCCTGAGTCCTACGGGAGAAGGGCGGTATACAAATTAAATTAACCTTAACCTTAACCTTAACCTTATAGTATGTATTTGATGTGGTTATTGAATGATCCCTTTGGGGGCAAAGGTTGCACAGTACAAGGAATCATTGAATGTATTCACATAACATCTAAGCCACAAAAACTTTAACCAAATTGTCACTAGATCATACAAACAGCCTCCCAATCATTTTGGAGTTGAACAGTACCAAAATTTAATCAAATAAATATTTCTAGGTTTTTAAATGACTTAATAAGATGCACTGATTGAACACAGTAATAGTTTAGTTACCATATATGTGTACATCAGCACACATGTGTGCATGCACACATAATAGTCACATTATTATCATTGGTCTTCCACTCTTTTTGATAGAGACTATAAAAAATCTGTTGTTTGTAGCAGATATGTAGGTGATTGAGTTAATAAAAGACGTTCTATAAAAATAATAGATAAACCGATTCAAATGCATTTTAAGACTATTTTAGGTGGGATATTTTAAATATACTGTTCTTTGTTTTTCTATTTATTTGTATAACAGGAAACAAGGGTAGTATCTGTACAAAAAGAATTTAACCAGCTATGGAACTTGCTCATAGTTTATTATTGAATGAAGAGGCCTTGGCTCAGATCACTGAAGCAAAGCGACCAGTTTTTATCTTTGAGTGGCTACGGTTTCTTGAGAAGGTGGTTGTAGCTGCTAACAAGGTATACTTTTATTTTTTTATTATTAAATTTATTTGTTACCCATCTCACAGTTTGAGTTGACCTTTGATAATAGATTTTTTTCAGCCTTTATTTTTGTATTAATGACTCTTCTATAATATGACCAAATTGCCATGTCAGAAATATTTTGAACTGTTTGATAATGCATATTTACACAGAAACTCCCTCGGCACCTGGAGGAAACAGTCTATCTGGACCCGCTCCAGTCGGGCTTCAGGCCGGGATACAGCACGGAAACGGCATTGGTCACGCTGGTGAATGATCTCTGGAGGGCCCGGGACAGGGGTTATTCCTCTGTCCTAGTTCTTTTGGACCTCTCAGCGGCTTTTGATACCGTGGACCACGGTATCATGCTGCGGCG